>NC_073303.1:22235101-22460101 GCF_027595985.1 Sorex araneus | reverse complement strand
TTACCAAAATCTTGCAGTTTATCTATAAAGAGAGCTGTAAGAACCTACTCTAAAATCAGGAAGCCAATCGATAAACTAGTTTTCTAAACTGTTATACTAATTTTTATTCTAAATACTCCAAGTGACACAAATCCATAATGTTATGTTCTTTATAAGAGACGCTGCCTTCTACTTCAATGGGGACAATGAGGATGAGATTTGAAGGGAATATATTTTCTCTGATTTAGGTTGTTTTCCTAAAATACCAAATGTAGGAGGCTTAGAAATTTTTTATTTTACTTTATTTTTGTTTTTCTGCCACATCTAGTGGTCCTCAGGGGATATTCTTATTGGGGAGTCATTCCTATCAGTGTTTGAGGGACCACATGGTCCAATGGAGGAATGTACCGCAGGCCTTTTGCTCACAAAACATGCACTCAGCCCACTGAGTGGTCTCTCCAAAACCATTTTTTTTTTGCTTTTTGGGTCACACCCGGCGATGCTCAGGGGTTACTCCTGGCTCTGCACTCAGGAATTACTCCTGGCGGTGCTCGGGGGACCCTATGGGATGCTGGGAATCAAACCCAGGTCAGCTGCATGCAAGGCAAACGCCATACCCGCTGTGCTACTGCTCCAGTCCCTCCAAAAACATGTTTAACTTTAAATCTTGTTAATTAAAAAGCTCACTAACCGAGTGGACAGTGAATGATCATAAGCTATATTATCACACCTGTTTAACGGCCTCCTCAGTCAATAGAATATCTCCAGTACCCTAGAAAACATCTTCAACTCCCCCCTTGCCTCCCCCTCAATCCCTAAAATTAACCACCATTCCAATTTAACAACTAAGATTATTTTGACTAGTTTTTCAATTTTTATATCAATGGTATAATCACTGTATCACTGTCATCCCATTGTTCATCGATTTTGCTCAAGCGGGCACCAGTAATGTCTCCATTCATCCCTGTCACGTGCAAGTGTAGCCCAAAGGCATATTGGGGGCTCTTTCAGGATGAGGGGAATGAGGACCGTCGTTGTTACTGTTTTTGGCATATCGAGTACGCCATGGGTAGCTTGCCAGGCTCTGCTGTAATGGTATGATATAATTTGTATTTTTTATTCAACGTAATGTTACAGAAACTCATCCAGAGTATAATGCATAACTGTAGTTTGTTCCCTTTTTTGTAGGGAGTGGGGGGTTGCTCCCCAAGTGGAGCTGAATTCCACCAGGGCTATAATCCATAGCTCTTGGCAGTTGATGAGGAGCTTGGGGTCAAACCCAGGGACCCCCGTGCATACCAGGAATATACTCCAACCCTGTGAACTTTCTTCTTGGCCCTGTAGTTCATTCAATTGCTATGTAATATTCCACTGTGGGACGATTCAAGAATTTGTTCATTCATCCCTACTGTTGACGGATAGGTGGGTTTGTTTACAATTTGGAATCGCTTTGCCATTGTGCTGGTGTGAGCATCCCAGTTTATGTCCTTGGTGCTGTTCTCTGCATGGATTTCTGTTGGGCGTATACCCAGGAGTGAAATTGCTGGGTCACGGGTTATGTGAGTGTTCGATTTGAAGGGAAATGCCAAACAGTTTTTACAAAGTGGTTGTGAAGCCTCCTTTATACTTGGCAGTCTCTTCCTTTTCTATTTCTGGCAAGGAAAAGTAGAGTGAGTAGGAGTTTTAATGTCTCATGGGTTTCTCAGAAGAAAATATTTTTTTTACAAACTCTTTGAATTTAAAGGAATTAATGATGTCAAGATTCAATATCTTTATAAAATACTGACTGCAAAATAAAAGAACTATAAAAAGGGTGTGGGGCAAAATTCACTTGGGATTTCCTTGTTGTCAAAGTATCTGAAAAGTAATTCCAGCTGCTCGACTCAAATTAATCTACAGCTGGATTGTCAACCTCTGACCTGATAATATCTTGGGGGTTTCAATAAATAAATGCAGAGAAAAGCTAAGGTCCCCAATACCAAAGCACTGTCACTCCTATAAGCTATAGGCTATTACTGTCATGTTTGAAGATTCTTGTTTAAGTTTCTAAGGTTAGAATTCCTTTCTCTCTGTTCTGAACAACAAGCAGAAACAAACAATTACCTTTGAAAATAGAGAGAAGAGGGGCCGAAGAAATAGTACAGCAGGAAGGGTATTTCTTTGCACCCAGCCAAAAAACAGGAAAGTACAGGGAAGAAACTTCTCAAAGGACAATAAATTCTCTATGTGGAGGACCTCCTTAACTAGATTTATTGTCAGTTAACAAATATCTCAAGAAAAAATCCTTATCTTTTGTGTCTGTGTACATGTATTTCACACAGAAGAGCCTGGCAAGCTCCCCATGGTGTATTCAATATGCCAAATACAGTTACAATAACAGGTCTCATTCTCCTGACCCTGAAAAGAGCCTCCAACCATTGGGAAAAACAAGCAAGGAGAGGCTGCTAAAATCTCAGGGCTGGGACAAATGGAGCCGTTACTGGCGCCTGCTCAAGTAAATCGATAAACAACGGGATGACAGTGACAGTGACCGTACTTGTATTTAAAGTCTGTAAGTAGCCAGATAATTAAATTGGCTATCTATCTATCCCAGGTCAAAAAAAAAATTGTTTTCACCTTCTTCCCATCTGCCTTTGGTAAACTGTTTTGTGCTCTGAGCCTATGGGTTAGTTTTTCTTGGTCACTCATTGCCTGTTCCATTTGTTTCTCTGTATCCCACAAACGAATGAGCACATCCAATATTTTTGTTTTGTCTTATTGATTGATCAATACGAGCTCCTTCAGTTCTATATATGTTGTCGCGAAAGCTAGCATTTCATCTTTTCTTTCATTTAGTGCTGTGCTGAGTGGTGCTCCGTGTTCTTATATACCACATCTTTATCCAATCGTCTGTGGTAGAACATGAGTTGTTTCCATATCTTGGCTATTGTAAATGGGATTGATGAATGTAAGTGCACATATATCCTTTTCTGTACGATTGTTCATAGCCAACACTTCTCTCACTGGTGTTGACTATTACCTAGCATTTTATTGATTTTAAATTAAAAAAAATTATGTAGTCCCCATGAGGTTACAAAGTTATTCATGCTAATTATGTCCCCCTTACATCAAATAAAAACTCTTATAAAAAAAAAAGGAAAAAAATTGTTTTCAAGATTTTCAATGAACACAGGTAAAGAAATTGCAGTCTGTTTACATAGTGGAATATTATGCAGCAATGGGAATGAAAAAATGCAATCATTAAGAACAATAAAGGCAACACTAGAGGCAAGACTCAGAGACAGGGAGGGCCAGCAAGAGGGTACAGGTGGCACAGCTCTGCGTACAGAAGTTTCAAAACGTGTACACGGTGGCAACAGTCAGAATGGGCGGGGAGTGGGGTTGACTAACACGGGCCACCTTTTATTTCTTGATCTGAAGTTGGCTGCATGCATGTTTGAGTTATTAAAGTTCAACGGGACATTCTTTCCTTGTTGCATTTTAGTATCTTTTATATAGGTTTGCTATTTTTTTTCTTTTGGGGTCACACCCAGCGATGCACAGCGGTTACTCCTGGCTCTGCATTCAGGAATTACTCCTGGCAGTGCTCAGGGGATCATATGGGATGCTGGGAATTGATCCCGGGTCAGCCGCGTGCAAGGCAAACGCCCTACCCACTGTGCTATCATCGCTCCAGACCCCTAGGTTTGCTATTGAGGGAAAAGTTAAGCTGACCTGAATTGTGACTGTTTGCTTGTTTGTTTTGTGCTCAAGAGCTACTTCCAGTGTAATGCTATAGGTCACTTCTGGCTGTGCCCAGGACTCCAGGCAGAGCCAGGAATGGAACCTGGGTCCTCACCCTCCAAGGCAAGTGCTCTACCACTGAGCCACATTCCTGGCCCCAATTCCACGTGACTTTAACCAGCCAGCAACTTAGGTCATGGAACGCTCAATCCTTTGTAGGGGACACAAATCCTTCCTAGACCTGTAGAAGTCATTGTGTTATAGTTGTTGTTGTTGCGGGGGGGGGGTATGGCTAGAAGGATGGTTGGGTCACACCTCTCGGTGCTCAAGGTTTACTCCTGGCTCTGTGCTCAAGAATCCTTCCTGGCAGTGCTCCGAGAACCACATGTTGTGCTGAGGATTAAACCAGGTTCAGCTCCAAGTAAGGCCAGAGCCTTAACCTCTGCACAAACAAACACACACACCCGCGCATAGACACACACACACACACACACACACACAGAGAGAGAGAAAATCGAAGTCATCGTTATCACCTGGAGAAGAACTCTCAGGCATTACGTAAGACCCCTCCACGTGCCTTCTCTCCCAAGCTGAGAGCAAACATTCAAAACAAATCACGTTGTCCCCAGTCCGCAGATAAGTGCTCAGAAATGTGTAACTGTTTTCCCAGGTCACAAAGTCACCAGACCTGAGCCAGATCTGCTGGGTGCAGGGGCCCAGGCTCTCTCCTCAAATAGAAAGTTCCACTGTGGACTGTTGGCCTCCTCCCAGCCCACCTCCGATGGTGTAAGCTGGGGAAATCCCCCAGGACTGCCAGAAAGACACCCCCATTCGGAAAGTCTTTCTCTTGGTGTTCTGTTGTTAGCCCGCACCTGGCAGTGCTCCAAGGTGCTCCCGGCTTGGTGTTTCAGGGCAGCTCTGAACGGTGCAAAGGGAACCATGAGGCACTGGGGGTGGGACCCCAGGGGCCACAGTGCAGAGCATGCACCCCAAGTCTTTGGACTGTCTCCCCGCCCCAAGACCTGTATGTTAAGCGTTGTAAACCCCCCCCCCCAGGCCGCTCCCAACTGGCCCTGTGGCAGGGCAGAGGGGTGGACCGGGTTAGAATTTTAATGCATGTGTGTAGCCGAGACAAGCCCAGGGAGTGCAAAAGGGACCACGTGTGACACCACCCAGTCATCAGAGTGAAGGCACCTCAGGATTCTCTGCAGCGATGAAGCCCTGTGTAGTGTTCTATTGTGCGAACTTGGAGAATCCACTTTTCCCATCCAAACCCAGCCCAGGTCCCACCTCCTCCTGAAAGACCTTCCTGCTTCCGCAGTCCCTGGGCAGTCACTCTTTCATTTCAGGGAGTCCCTGCCACACGCAGCTTCCTTTGATCTTTAGAAGGCGCCAGCAAAGCACTGTCCTCTTTTCTCAGAGGAGGAAACCGAGGCTTGAAAGGTTAAGTGGCTCACTCGAGGACAGAACATTTCTAAGCCGCAGTGCGGGCTGGAGAGACAGAACAGCAGGTGGGGTGCTTGCCCTGCAGGCAGACAGCCAGGCTCAACCCCTGGACCCTTATGTGGCTTCCGGAATCCTGCCAGGAGTGACCCTTCAGCACAGCGATGGGAGTAAGCTCTGAGCATCGCCGGATGTGACCCCAAACCCAAACCCAAACCAAGAATGAATCCATGCAGACTGGCTCTCCCTCCCCTGAGCTGGACCATAGGAGCAAACAAGGAGGAGCAGTGGGGGGGCTGAGAAAGGCTGATACCAAGGTGGCCACCCCACAGGGCGTGAATTCAAGTGCAGACTCCACAGCTCACACCTCTGTGCTCCCCATGGGTCAGATTCGCAGTCCCTGGCCAGGGAAAACTCAACAGACTGGGGTCCCTGCTTCTTCACATGCAAGAACCCCGAGTTTAATCCTCAGCACCACGGGTGCAACTCTTCTACCCCCAGATAAAACAAACAAAACCGAACATTACTCTGTCCCTCTGGGTTTCCACGTTTGCATAATGAACATAAATAACACAGTTCAGATTTCGCCATCAGGAAAGGACTTGGACTGGGTGCTTTAAAAGCCGGCAGTTCAGGGCTGGAGCAATAGCACAGCGGATAGGGCATTTGCCTTACACGCAGCCGACCCGGGTTCGATTCCCGGCATCCCATATGGCCCCCCAAGCACTGCCAGGAGTAATTCCTGAGTGCAAAGTCAGGAGTATCTCCTAGGCATCGCCGGGTGTGACCCCCCCCCAAAAAAAAGCCGGTGGTTCCATTTGACATGATATTTGCCTATAAATGGATAGGCTTGGAGAGTATCATGGTGAGTGAAATGAGTCAGAAGGAGAGGGATAGATATAAAGTAATTGCATTTTTTTGTTGTTAGGTGTACAAAAAAAAACAGTGTGTATGTCAAACCAGTATGACACTAATATCCAATGTCAGAGAAAATGGGCATGGAGAACTGGTCAAAGGTTGGTCAATGGCGTGGGAGATGGATGGTAGTTAAGATAGAGGAGGATCCATTATGACCATTCTAGTTGGAAATAATCACTCTGGACAAGAACTAAGTGTTGAAAGCAGGTAAAGGGATAGAGATGATAATCTTTCTGCATCTGTATCACAAACCATAATGACTAAAATGAGAGATAGAAAGAGAAAGAGAGTGAGAGAAGACACCGAGGGAGTGAGAGAGAGAAAGAGAGAGAGAGGGAAGAGAAGAGAGATGCCTGCCATAGATGCAGGCTGGGAATGGGGGGGTGATGGGAGGGAAACTGGGGACATTGGTGCTGGGAAATGTACACCAGGAGAGGGACAGGTGTTAGAACCCTGTATGACTGAAACGCAATCATGAACAGCTTTGTAAGGGTCTATCTCACGGCAATTCAATAAAAATGAATGAATGAATGAATGAATGAATGAATAAATAAAATCCAGGGGGTTTGGCCCCTTTATACCTGGGCTCAGCTGGCCTCCAACCCTGTGGTTGCAAACCACTTCCTTGGCACCGTTCTTGAGGCTAGAAGTGCCAGGTCAGGAGCCTGACAGTTTTCCCAGCAGGTGTGAGTGCCCGGTGCTGGCTCCAGCCTCCTGGCCTCCATCCCTGTTCACACTCGGGCCACTTTCTCACAACCTCACTCAGCCCTCACGGGCCCAGACTCACGGCCTCCTCTAGACCGTGCTTCTCAAACTGTGGGCCGTGACCCCATGAGCCCCAGTAACTGAATTGGGGGGCAGGGGGTTGATGAAAACCAGGGAGAAAAATTCCAAATGTGCAATGACCGAAATTTCAAAATCAACCTCATAAAGAATCCATGGAATCACCCACACAAAGAATTCTGCCACGGAACTGGAGCGATAGGGCACACAGGAAGGAGGGCTCTTACCTGGCAGGCAGCCCACCCAGGTTGGTTCCCCAGCGTCCCTAAGCACCACCAGGAGGAATTACTGAGTGCAGAGCCAGGAGGAATCCCTGAGCACCACGGGGTGTGACCCCCAAAACCAACCAAACAAAAGATAAGAATTCTTCTGGCATTCACCCATGAAAGAGGTTGTATGTGGAAAATATTTAAGAAACCCTGATTTACTTATTCGCCTCTGTATGTAGATACTACCACTTCCACAATGAAAAGAGAGGGGAGAGAGAGGAGAGAGAGAGAGAGAGAGAGAGAGAGAGAGAGAAAGAGAAAGAGAGAGAGATTCCAAATATGATACTTTAAAAATAAGGGCTGGAGCGATAGCACAGCGGTTGGGCGTTTGCCTTTCACATGGCTGACCCGTGTTCGATTCCTCCGCCCCTCTCGGAGAGCCCGGCAAGCTACCGAGAGTATCTCACCCACACAACAGAGCCTGGCAAGCTACCTGTGGTGTATTGGATATGCCAAAAACAGTAATAAGTCTCACAATGAGAGACATTACTGGTGCCCGCTCGAACAAATCGATGATCAACGGGTTGACAGTAACAGTGACAGATATAAAAAAAAAAAAGAAAAAGGAATGTGGTAAGGAAACAACAAATGATCAAATCCATCAGAACTGAGATTTTGTATACAACTGAGTTCACTTGAGGGGGGATTTTGTGGGGGCCCTGGGGCCCTGGTGAAGGGAAGCAGACTCTTTGGTGGTGGGTGTGGTGTTGGAATAATATATTCATAAAAAGTATGATTATATGGCCATATTCATGGCTGCACATCATCTCATACTTTATGCCACTGAGATACCAAGAATAGCATACCATGTTTGATGGGGTATAAAATAAAAGGCAACCAATCTTGATTATATTTAGTGTATTATTCATAATAACCTATACAAGATAAATTACTTAGCATCTATCTTTGGGTCAAGCGTGGGTAGTGGTGGGAAAATTCAAAATCATGGTGTTGGGAAGGTGTAATGGTGGTGGGATTCGTGTTGAAATATTGAATGTAATTATTGTGAACAACTTTATAAAAATAAAATTGAAAAAAGGAAAAAAGTATGATTAGTATTATAAATGCTGGGGCCTCAATAAAAATGGCATTTTTAAAAAAACCTGCCTTAGGGGCTGGAGCAATAGCACAGCGGGTAGGGCGTTTGCCTTGCACGCAGCTGACCTGGGTTCGATTCCCAGCATCCTATGTGGTCCCCCAAGCACCTCCAGGAGTAACTCATGAGTGCAGAGCCAGGAGTAACCCCTGAGCATTGCCAGGTGTGACCCAAAAAGAACACCAACAAACAAACAAACAACAAAAAAAAGAACAAAAAAACCCACAACCCTGCCTTAAACTTAACTGCTTTCCCTGGGCCCCACCTCGCAATACCACTCCGTTAGGGTCAGGCGTTTGTGCCGGGAATCCTGGAGGAATGCATTCTCTCTGCCAGGGCTGTTCAGGGACCTGATGCATGAAAATATGTTAACACTCAAGCAATCCTGCTAAGAGTAGACATACCTGGGACAGAGAGAAATGTGCCATGCTCACTGGGCAGCTGACAAGCCCCACCCACATTGCTATCAAGAAAAGAATTGTCGTCCTGCCTTGGGTGCACAACACCCCGCCAGGCTCTGAGATCTGCAGGTATGATTAGCCCCTCAGACCCCGTGGCAGGGCTGTGACTATTCCTGTTTGACACATGAGCACTTGAAGACTTGGAGAACGCCAGAGCGCAGCCCTCTCCCCCAGACGCGAGGAGGTGAGGCTTGGGCTGGACCCACGTGTGTCGGCCTTAACCCAGCACTGGCCAGGTTCAAGCAGGGCTGGCCGGGGCGTGGCTTTCCTAGGGAAGCGAGCCCTGAGCTGGATCTTGAAAGATAAGGGGGGGTCAAGGAGGGGGAAATGCCCGGTGCTCTGCGCGGGCACGTGACGTCAGCGCGGTGTTCTGGACTGTATGCGGTAGCAGGCTTTCTCAGCCTGACGCTCGAGCGGGCGCCGTGGGGGGCCGCCCTGCCCAGGAGAGGAAGTCTCGGCATTTTCCCGCCTCCACCCACGACATGCCAATTGCATGCCGCTCCCTCCCAGCCCTGAAAAACAGTCTCCAGATGTTCCTCCTCCAGAGGCTTCAAACCCACCCAAGGCCGGGACCCACCGGTCTCTGTGTAAATTCAGTTTTTTTCTTCTTTTTTTATGTTTCCATTTCTTTTTTAATTTTTATTTAATTCTTTTGTTTTCTCTTTTTGGGGTCACCTGGCGATGCACAGGGGTTACTCCTGGCTCTGCACTCAGGGAATCACCCCTGGCAACGCTCAAAGGACCATATGGGATGCTGGGAATCAAACCCGGGTTGGCCACGAGCAAGGCAAACGCCCTACCCGCTGTACTATTGCTCCAGCCCCTCCATTTCTTTTTTTAATAATTTTTAAAAATTATTATTTTTTGGGGGCTGGAGCAATAGCACAGCGGGTAGGGCGTTTGCCTTGCACGCGGCCGACCCGGGTTCGAATCCCAGCATCCCATATGGTCCCCCGAGCACCGCCAGGAGTAATTCCTGAGTGCATGAGGCAGGAGTAACCCCTGTGCATCACCGGGTGTGACCCAAAAACCAAAAAAAAAATTATTATTATTTTTTAAATGAATCACCATGAGATACAGTTACAGACTTATGAACGTTCATGATTACGCTTCAGTTATACAATGATCGAATACCCATCCCTCCACCAGTGCCCAGTATTCTCCACTACCAATGTTCCCAGTATCTCTCCCTCCACCCTCACCCCTTCCCACCCCCTGCCTCTGGGGCAGGTACATTTCCTCTTACTCTCTCCTTTTGGGTGTTATGGTTTGCAATACAGGTACTAAGTGGCCCCCATGTTTGGTCCATAGTCTCCTTTCAGCACGCATCTCCATCCCGAGGGAGCCCTCCAAGCATCATTTACTTAGTGGTCCCTTCTCTAGTCCAACTGCCCTTTCCCCCAGCATGTGAGACCGGCGTCCAAGCCTTGAGTGCTCACCGTTCAGCATCCTGAAGCCTGGCAAAGTTGTACCATTGTTTTCTTCTTCTTCTTCTTCAGCTTTCAGGTCATACACAGCAGTACCCAGGGCTTGCTCCTAGCTCTATGCTCAGAGATTACTCCTCCTGGTGCTCAAGAGACTTATGGAGTGTCAGAGATTGAACCCAGGAACTTGAAGCCCCAGCACAGAGCTGGGAATAGTCCCCAGGCACCACCAGGAATGGCCCCAAAGCCAAATACATGAATGAAAAAACAAGAAAACTGGAATAAAGTTAGACTTTGCCTCATAAAAAAATATAATATTTGTTAATTAATTACAAATATGCATCCCACTTAAGGTGTTAATCATCTATAAAAGTGAATATGGGATATTAGGACGTTGTATAGTCTGCAATTTTAGTACACCTGAAACTTCTTTCTAAAAGTTTACTAAAAAACCTTGTGCAGGGGGCTGGAGTGGCAGTACCATAGGTAGGGAGCTTGTCTTACATGCAGCTGACCTAGGTTCAATCCCTGGTGCCCCATGTAGTTCCTTGAACCCACCAAGAGTGATCCCTGAGCACAGAGCGAGGAGTAAGCCCTGAACACTGCCAGGTGTGGCCCTCAAAAAAACAAGAGAACAACAATAAGCATAAACTTTATGCCGGGCCAGGGAGATAGCTCAAAAGACTAGTGAGCATGTTTTGCATAGGAGAGGCTCAAATTTGATCCCTGGCAAAGATGAGCCCCTCCCCCTCCCCCAGATATTACTGGGAACAGCTCCTGAGCACAAGCACAAAATTAGGAGTAATTGTTGAGCACCCCTGGATGTAGCCCCACTGCCCCCCCAAAAAAAAAGAAAAAAGAAAAGAAACCTTATGCAGGACATTTTTACAAAACAAGTTTAAAGAAGAAGGTTGGTCAGGAACCGAGGGTCAATATGTCAGATTAGAAGGTTTCTAAAACATTCGTGGCGCTAGTCTGACCCAGCACGAAGGGTTCTACCCCAAGGATGAGTCCCTGGTGAGTCTGAGAGAGCTGACTCCTGGCCTTGGTCCAGCTTTGAGGGTCACTGAGCAGTGGATGGAGAAAAAAGGGATCTGGGTGAGGCAGGTTCTCGATCACGTTGGCCCATGCGAGTGGGTTTCCCGGGGTGCTGCAGCCCTGCCCTCTCTCTGAGATGTGTCCAGCCAGTCAGTTGGTTACTAATGGCACAAACTGGGACGTGCTGCTGGGCTGGCTTCCTGATACCGGCACTGTCGAGGTGTTCCTTATCGTTCAACCCTGCTCTAATGACCACACCAGTGACAAGGGGACAGATCCTGGGAGGGCAAGACGAGCGGCAGGAGACCATGCAGAAGGACCTCGCTGAGTCTGAGGGCTGGAGAAGGTTTGCTGGAAGGTGATAACTGAGCTGAGACCTGGAGAATGAAGAGGAGATAATTATGTTGGCGGGTGTGTTGAGGTGGGAGGTGACTCCAGGCTGCAGGAAGGCTCAGCCAAGACTGGAAAGAACCGTCGAGAAATGAGGGTGAAGAGGGCACGGAGAATTGAGCTCTTTTTTTTTTTCATGTTAAAGTGATTATAAACAGAGAAGAAAACGCAAATATGGCACTCAATGTAATTCCTTTTCCCCCAAGAATGAAAATATCGCAGTTTTTCAGAAAGAGGTAGATGAAGTTGACCCAGAGAACATTCTCAGCCTCTCCCCACCCCATGGAATGTTGGTGGCATTATCAGGGCTGAGAATGATCCGATCTGAGAATGCCACGTAATTCTGTTTTTCTAGTTCACTGAGTCAATTCAGAGGGTTGGTTCACATTAACCGAAGCCATGGAAAACAGATGTATGAGTAAAACTGGCTGCTTAATTTTGCCTGTCAAGCCGAAATTGTCAGGTCAGGTGATCAATGAAGACTACAGGCAGAACGCCACCAGGGAAGGCAAATGCAGAGTCTAATGGTTGACAGGAATGAGAAGAGACCCAGGTGGTCAGTAACCCAGGGGTGACCATCTGATGCATCTCTCTCCACTAGAGAGACAGACAGAAGTCTGAGTCCCAAATAAGAATACGGGGCTTAAGAAAAATCTCTAACCTGATTTAATAGTGTTGCCCATTCATCTAACTATCTTTATTAAACTTTTACTAACAAATAATATTAGGTCATAAAATATAGTGAAATATAAAATTAATATCATAAAATATATGATTTCATTATTTATTTTATAATTAAGTATGCTATGTAGTGATAAAACAAATATAAATTTATAAAATAGAATGACAAAAGAAAAATAACACTCAGAAAAATATGTAGGATTTGATTTCATATGTGTCATTATTTTACAAAAAAACTTATCGTCAGTGTGATTTTATTCTAACAATTATTTTCTACTAATAATCTTTCCTCTATTATTTTTCATCTTAAAGAAGCACCTATTGAGAGTCTTTTCAGACTTTGTTCTCAATTATTATTTTTCCTCTTCATTGTCAAAAGAGCATCTCTCAAAAGTCTTCAATTTGAGATATTGACAGTGGTATTCATTACAGGACACATTTTTAATTTTCTCACTACTTGTCATGAGACTGAGAAGCAAGGACAGTTCAGTGGCCGTGAGCAGCTCTAATGCCAGAGGCAGTTTCTGAATGTCGTTTGTCACTAAGAGAAACCAGGGCTCCTTGGAGAAACAACTGGTTCGGTATCTGGGGCAGGAATTGTTGAAGAGAAGGAAAGAGCGTGTTGCTATGCCTGAAATTAAAGACTCCTGTGGTTCTGGGAAGTGAATGCAAACTAATCTGAAGGGGCTCCTTTCATACACCAATGATAGAAATCATAATAGAATCATACCTATCAAATGCACAAAGACCCCGCAACTCATGTAATTGTCATTTATAATACAGTAATGACCTCCCTAGGCAGTCTAGGGAACCAACTCCTGTCTGTTAATAAAAGCCTTTTCCATACACACAGAGTTTCTGAAGAGTTGATATGAAAACTTCCCTCTATCTAGAAGGATCACAGTTAATTAAAGCAGAAATGATGAGCTAGAAGATCATCAGATCCCAAATCTATATGAGTGAATAGACCTTGGATATGAATGTTGCTGAGATCATTGGTTGAAACATTTGTAGGAATTTTCATGATGGACAGATCAGGTGAACAATATCAAGAACCACCTGTCAATTTTACATCAGGAAAATATCCTGTTTTTCCTAATGTGATGTCATAGGAATGTATCATCTAAAGAATCATTTAAAGGATTCTTGCCTCAAAGAATCTGAATCCAGGGCTGGAGTGATAGCACAGCGGGTAGGGCATTTGCCTTGCACGTGGCCGACCCAGGTTCAATTCCCAGCATCCCACGTGGTCCCCTGAGCACCGCCAGGGATAGTTCCTGAGTGCAGAGCCAAGAGTGATCCTTGTGCATTGCCGGTTGTGACCCAAGAAGAAAAAAAAAAAGAATCTGAATCCAATCATAACTAGGTTGGCAGGAAGAACGGGCTAGAGGAACGAAGCATTAAACCACTGAGGGAAAGACAGACAGTCAAATCTGGAGAGTGAGACAGTCTATGTGACAAATGAGCCCATTTGGTTGACCAAAGGATGAAAGTAAAAGAGGATGAGAATGGGGGAAAAGTAAGAAACGAGGAAGTCAATGTCTTTGCTCACCTCTGGCTGCCATAACGAAATACCATAGACAGGGGCTGACACACGACAGTGACTTTCTCACTAGTCCGCTAGCCCGAAGTCTGGGATGAGGTGGTGCTGTGATGAACTCTCTCTTCCAGGCTCCAGATGTTGCTCAGCTGGACTTTCATGAACCTGGAGAGACCACCCTCTCCTCCCCTGAGCACCCCCCAGTCCTTTCATAGAGCACCCCGCTCATTTAACCGTAACTATCGCCTACAACCCTACCTCCACATAAAAGCATCCTGAGGTTGGGGCTTCACAGATCAGTGTGAAGAGGACAGAGTTCGGTTCATAGCACAGACCACCAGATGCCATGTGTGGGTCTTGCTCAGACTGTGATTACAACACAGCCAGTATACAAAGAGATATTTGTGCAGGCAGGACTGGGGAGATGGCACAAGGGTTGAATACTTGCCTGGTATGTACAAGACTCCAGATGTGATCCCCAGCACTGCACGTGTGGGGGTCCCAGTGACCTGTGAGCAGCACTACATCCCCAGGCCTAGCACTGAATCCCAACTCTGGAGCCCCCCCACCCAGCACGCATGCACGCTCACACACACACACACACACACACACACACACACACACACAAAGACATTCATGCAAGAATCAGAAAAATATTAATGTCATCTATTAGATATGTACCTGTAGCTGTGATGAAGTTGTTGTGGTTATGTGTATTAAAAAGATGCATTCACTCCTGCATATACATACAGACATTTTTACTTTTGAAATCACATCAAATCTGGAACCTGTTTTATAAGAATCATGATTAGGACAGAAGTCGAGAAGAGGTCAAAGGTGAAGCCAGATCATCCAAATACCAGTGACTGTTGACACACGGTGCCAGAACTTGGAGTTTTTTTTTTTCTTGCTTTGGTCACACCCAGCGATACACAGGGGTTATTCCTGGCTCATGCACTCAGGAATTGCTCCTGGCAGTGCTCGGGAACCATATGGGATGCCGGGAATCAAACCCGGGTTGGCCGCGTGCAAGGCAAATGCCTTACCCGCTGTGCTATCGCTCCAGCCCCAAAACTTGGAGGTTTATGACATTATTCTTCTACTATCTGTGGGATATTGGGGCTGGAGTGATAGCACAGTGGGTAGGGCTCTTGCCTTGCACATGGTCAACCCAGGTTCGATCCCTGGCACCCTACATGACCCCCTGAGCTGTGCCAGAAGTGATCCCCAAACACAGAGGAAGGAGTGGCCCCCTGAGCACTGCCAGGTTTGCTCCCCCTCAACAAAAAACAAAAGAATATGTGTGATACTGAAATTTTTGTAGTAATTTTTAATTGCCTTATAAGATTTTTATAACAATGAATTTTTTTTTTCTGTGTGGCACTGAGGACTAAACCAGGACCTCACACATCTCACAAGACACTCTACCACTGAGTGACATCCTCAGTCCTAATCAAAAATATTTCTAGGAGCCAGAGAGAGAGTACAGCAGGTAGGGTGTTCGCCTTGCACGTAGCTGACCCAGGTCCAAACCCTGGCACCGCATATAGTCACTTGAGACCCACCAGGAGTCACAGAACCAGGAGTAAGTCCTGAGCACCACCAGGTATGGCCTAAAAACCAAACAATAAAATAAAATAAACCTTTTGAATGCAAGAGAGAAGGTGGAGAGAGGCTTCTGAAATATACTAACCACATGCAAAGTGCCCACTCGTACACGGCAGATGAGTACACAGCGGATGATAAGCAAACATTTGTGAGAGGTTGAAATAAATCCACTATGAGTTGTTGGATATTGTTAGCATTTATTGCTAATTTTGTTTGGCATGATTGTGAAGTCTTTTTATTTTGTTTTTTGTGCTTTTTGGGTCACACCCAATGATGCTCAGGGGTTACTCCTGGCTCTGCACTCAGGAATTACTCCTGGCAGTGCTTGGGGGACCATATGGGATGCCGGGGATCGAACCCGGGTCGGCCGCGTGCAAGGCGAACACCCTACCCACTGTGCTATCGCTCCGGCCCCAAAGTCTTGGTGTTTTGAGGCTCTTATTGTTAGAGCTAATTTGGTAGCACTTAGAAGCTACCATCCAAGAAGTCTCCCATCCAAGCACTAACCATACCCGACCCTGTTTAGCTTTGGAGATCAGATGTGATTGGGCACATTCAGGGTGGTACATCCATATACAAGTCAGGGACTGGCGGGATAATACGAGAGTTAAGGCCCCTGCACTCTGCACTTGGTCCATTAGACTTGGGGATCACTTTAAGGAGCCCATGGGAAAGAAGCCCCAGTGCACATAGCAAGGTGACCACCCACAAGTCACCAGGTGAAGCCTCCCTGGGTGGTGCTTGGTCCTGAGCTTCTCAGTCTCCTAGTTAATAAAAATTAAAATAATAATAATAATGTCTGTTATTTTCACCTGTCTGGGGTATATTGCTATTGCAGTTTCAGTTAATGGCCAGCCAAACTGACACAGAAAATTCACCATCCCATTCAGCGTTTGTTTTATCTAAAATTTACTTTAAAATACTTTTAAAAGAAAGAAAAAAAATAACCAAGGAAGATAGATGAAACACAATGGGCCAGACGTTATTAAGACCAGGTGATGAACAAGAGGCGTCTCAGTAGATAACTATCTAAAATTTTCTACCACAGACCCTTTCAAAGAAATAGCCACAAGACTATTTATTGTGTTTCAGCCCCATTCTTACAGGAAGAATTCACAACTTTCTTTGTCCTCTGAAGATGAATGTCTTAATAATGAAGCTCTGTGAGTGCTTGTATCCAGCTCTGATGTGTGACTTCCTTTTTCCTATGCAGCCCGCAAGTTCTCATTAAGGTGTGACTCAAGAACACAGGGTTCAGTCGAATGACCGAATGACCGAATGACCTCAGAACTCAGAATGGGAAGAATAGTGTCAAGAGCATTGTCCATTTCCTTCTGAATCTGCCATTCATCGGTTTCTGCAACTGCAGCTGCAGTCGTTGAAAGGAGCTTTTGAGATTTGCCTTTCCAAGATCTACCTGGTATGCTGCATTATCATACAAGTCCCTGCAAAGGTTCAAAGCACACTCCCTTGGGAGTAGAGAACTTGTACAGTGGAGAAGGCGTTTGCTTTGCATGTGGCCAACTCAGGTTTGATTCCCTGGCATGCAAGATAGTCCCCCAAGCACTGCTAGAAGTGATTCCTGAGTGAGAGGCAGGAATAACCCCTGAGCATTGCTGAGTGTGGCAAAAACAAACAAACAAACAAACAACAACAACAAAGAAACACAACTATAATGCCCTAAATACCATTATTGGTATTTGAATTGTTCCACTTCTATAGTTTTCACGCTTTGCCAAGAAAAGCTTAGAATATTCTTTGCTAAAACTATTTATATTTAATTGCAAATATTTGCCATTTCCTAAATATTTGCCATTTCCTATAAGAGCATTTCTGTTTTGTGGATTTGGTTTGGTTGGGGGGAGGGGGCATACCACCTGTATGCAGAGCTAACTTATGGCTCTGTATTCCGGGATAATTCCTAGAAGGCTTGAGAGACCATTTGGGACGCCAGGGATCAGAATGGGTCAGCCCTGAGCAAGGCAAGTACCTTACCTGCTGTATAATCTCTCTAGCCCTGCATTTGTTTTAACCAAGCATAGGCTAGTGGTATCAATAGTAAAGCAAAGTTGTTAGTATCTTATTTTTCTTAAGAATATACATAACTCTGGGGCCAGAGAAATAGTAAACTGGGTAGGAAACTTGCCTTGCACACAGCCCAGCCGGGTTCGATCCACCGCACCACATGTGGTCCCCTGAGGCCTGCCAGGGGTGGTCCCTGAGCACAGAGCCAGCAGTAAACAAAACGAAAACATCAAACAATAAGAATCATGTAGGCAAAGTGACTTTGTGGAAGGCACCTGCCCTGCCTTCTAGAAAAATATTAGTAATGTTTTTCACTTCATTATAAATAGACTCTTAAAGGTTGAAGCCTTTGTATCACTATTAGGATGGGCATTTTCAAAAGACGCATGCGCTACATTTCATTATAAGTTTCAATATCAATTCTCCAGTTTAAAAAAAAAAATCATTCAAACTTTCAGCTCAGGGGCTAGAGCTGTCGTACAGTGTGTGGGGCACTTGCCTTGCACGTGGCCAACCTTGAGTTCAGTCCCTGGCTCTCCATATGGTCCCCCTGGAGTGATCCCCGAGTGCAGAGCCAGGAGTACGCCCTGAGCACAGTTGGATGTGCCCCTCCCCCCAAAAAAAACCAAATAAACAAAAAAGCCATAAAATCTCAGCTCAGGCAGAATGGGGTCAGAGAATATGTAAAAGTGGACATAAAGGCAGAGGTCCGTTTTATCCCCTCTGTTCCTCACATCATTCACAGCAGGACCTGGCAGGCGGAGAGGATGGGACCCAGCCTGGCTGCTAAGTGACAATTAAACCAAATTTTCAGGCAGGAAAATCTGGGTCTGCCCAGGGAACCCGGCTGCCCGGCTGTCCTGATTTGACTTCTCAGCACAGGGCTCCAGCCCTCGGAGGGTCTTTTCCTGTTCTGGGAGGTTCTGAGAGCGCCAGGGGACCGTGTCCCAGCAGCCTGGGTGACTGTCCAGGTCCCCGAAGCCTGACAGCAGCGGATCCCGAATAGTGTCTGAATCGTGTCATGTCTGAATCGTGTCGTGTGTGACTAACTGGGCTGCCAGACCCCAATGCGGGGCCTGTGAACATCCACCAACTGAACCACACATCTTTCTAGGGCATGACAGTGAGTCTGCCATGTATGCAGAAAGAGCCCAGGAGGGCCCGAGAAGCATCCGCACCCCAAGGCCATCCAGGAAGTCCCAGAAGAGCAGAGTCTCTGTGTGTGTGTGTGTGTGTGTGTGTGTGTGTGTGTGTGTGTGTGTGTGTGCGCGCGCGCGCGTATGTGATGAGGCTGGCAGGAGGGCAGGAGCCAGAGACCACAGCGTGTGTATTTGGGTCACTCCAGTGCTGGCACGCGTGCCTTGAGGAAGCGCTGAGCCACATAAATAGCCCCTGGTTCGGTGCCAGGTGGAGCCCAGACCGGGCAGCGGCGGTGGGCCTGTCACGCTCTTGTGGGTCAGCGAGCTCCCGGGAGCCACAAGGGCGCCAACCCTGCAGAGCCGGCAGAATTAGTCAGCGATCCCCCAGAATAGTGTTGCTCACTCACCCTCGGCCACAGTACATCCCCTGTGGCCCTCCTGAGGGGACATGAGGGAGACTCAGGGGCCACAGGAACTGAGCAGGATGGGAAGGCCATCACGGTGGGTACACGGTTGAGGAACTTGGGTCTAGACCAAGGGACATGGCCTGACTCCATGTGGAGGGACCACTGCAGAGCGGGGTGCGAAGGTGAGGCAAAGTCCCAGCAATCTTGAGTCTGCAGCGTTTTTGTGTTTTATTGAATCACGGTGAGCTACAGTTACAAAACCTTCATGATTGAGTTTCAGTCATACAATGATACAATGATCGAACACCCATCCCTCCACCAGTGTACATTTTCCACCACCAATGTCCCCAGTATTCCTCCCCCCCCTCCTGTCCCACCCCACCCCCTGCCTCAATGGCAGACAATTTCCTTCTTACTCTCTTTCTACTTTTGGGCAGTATGGTTTGCAGTGCAGATACTGAGAGGCCATGATGTTTGGTCCTTTATCTACTTTCAGCACACAATCTCCCATCCTGAGAGATCCCTCCAACCATCATTGACTTAGTGACCCCTTCTCTGTCCCAGCTGCCTTTTCCCCCAGCTCATAAAGCAGGCTTCCACCTGCGGAGCCAAAGGTATCTTCAAAGATGAAATGCCACTGACTGAGCAAGTGGAAGCAGAGATAAACAAATGGAACTATCTTAAACTAAGAGCCTGCAGCTTTTGACTAGAAATTTTCTTTTTCTTTTTCTTTTTTTTTTTGGAGGGGGGCGCTTTTTGAGTCACATCCAGTGATGCACAGGGGTGACTCCTGGCTCTGCACTCAGAAATTACTCCTGACTCAGGGGACCCTATGTGATGCTGGGAATCAAACTCAGGTTGGCCATGTGCAAGGCAAACGCCCTACCCGCTGTGCTATCGCTCCGGCCCTGGGATTTTACTTTACTAACTATCATTGATTTATCATTTTTGTGACATTTCAGGAGATTAGTTCCATTCATTTATATGTGTGTAGGTGTCACCATTTCCACAAAAACAAGACAGAGAGGGAAAGAGCTGCGGGGGAGGGAGAGAAAGAGATGTTCCTTATGTGGGACAAAATAAGAAACACAGTAAGAGAACAACCAACAGTCAAAGTCATTGGAACTGAGGATCTTGTCTCTCTAACTGAGTGTACATGGGAAGGGGGCCCAGGAGGGTCCTTGGGACCCTGGTGGAGGGAAGTGGGAACTCTGGTGGGGAGAGAGGGGTAGTGGAGTGATGTATGCATGAAAAGTGTGATTAACAGCATTGTCGATCCTGGTACCTCCATAAAAATGGTTAAAAAACAAAGTCTAGAAGAAAGAAGGTGTCATGAAGATCAGTCAGAGGCTGAGTCTCAAAGCCGGCAGTTGAGAGCTGAGTACAGCCCCAGGCCCCCTGGTCAGGCAAGTCCCATGTCCTCCAAGTAAATTGCCACTCCAAACCGTTCCTTGAATATTCTTATCCATCCCAGACACAACAAAATCTCCGATGGGAAGGGAGCTTTATGCTGTAAGTCGAGCTCATTAGTCCAATAAATGAGAGCAGAAAGGCTTTCACCCAAGGGGGGCATATTTGCATCAACTATGTAATTTACCACTGAGTCGAGTCAGTCAGAGGTCCCCTAAAAGACCTGCCTAAGACCCTGAATTATGTTTTGATCAAATAAAGTAAATAGAAAACCTTCCCAGGCTGAGAAAGCGAACCTGCCCACTTAAGTCAATACAAACCAAGGCTCCCCTCGGCAAACCTGTGTATGCTGTTGTTGGGTTATAGAGGGGCTAGGGCTTTAATTCTGTGCCTCCTCAAGAGGGGCTGTATGTATCCACGGGCATCTGGGAATGTACCACATGCTTTGATTCCGCCTCCCCAGCCAGAGGCACATCTCCAAAACAATGACTTTGCAACAGTGGAGTATTGGCCGTTTTCCAAGTTTCAACCATTTCTACCAGCACGAAACTCTGCACCCCTGAAACGTGAGCTGAGATTATATAGCTACATGAATCCAGCAGCATGCCACGTGCCTAAAACCGACGCAGCAGGACATGCCAGCGATTTCTCAACTGAAATGGGAGATCTGATGTGAAAAAGAAAGAAAACCGGAAGGTCGGAGAGATAGAACAGCAGGTAGGGTGCTTGACCTGGATTCTATCCATCGTACCCCATATGGGTCCCGGAGCCCTGCCAGGACTGATCCCTGAGTGCAGAGCTAGGAATAAGTCCTGAGCACTGCTGACTGTGACCCCCGAAAACAGAACAAAAGAAAAAAAGAAAAAGGAAAATTGCAATAGCTTGCTTAGACACAACACTACTTTGGAAGGAAATCGATTGTGTCTTAAACTCATCCAGCCTATCATTTAACAAACAAACAGAAAATAGTAGGCAAAAGAGAAAAGGACCAAGTTGCCTGAAGAGAACTTCCAGAGGCAGAGGAAATGCCAAAAGGGGCCAGGGTTCTGGAAAGGGGGAGAACCCAGCCGAGCAGCACTTTCCTAGTGGGCTGAAAACCGAGGCCGGAAAGAGAAGGGCCGAGAACTTCCCATTGGATGTGCCCACGGGACCTTCAACAGCCATGTGCCCACGGGACCTTCACTGGCAGAGGGGACAAAATCCTGTCCCCAGGTTCAGTGAGGAGGTGGGAGGTGAGCGAACAGACATAGATCTGGGGGTCTCCTTTGAGGAGTTTGGGCATCAAAGCAGAGGCAAGAGAGCACCGTGTCTGCAGGGGCACCTGCAAGGAGGAGCAGCTATACCACTCCCCACCCATGGGGAGAGCCATTAGGAGAGACAGGAAGAGCCGGGAGAGAGATGAAACCCAGGAGCCCCTCACCCCCCACAAGGAGCAGGGGCAGAGGGGAAACCAGGAAGCGAGTCATCTGCCTTCAAAGGCAGCCCAGGCTGCTGACCAGTGGAGAGGCCTAATAAACATCCGGCTTCCGGCGTCCTCAGAAGAACCTGTCCCGGTCTCTGTGTCCAGCACACTGGCAATCCTCATTTTTCTGGGGCAGGAGGGGGATTCCTTCCAAACCCAGGAGGTGCTGATTCTTATGAAAGACCCTCCAGGGAGTATCTTGCTCCTTTGGCATTTTGAAACCACCACTCCTCTGTTCAGAAGACTTGTCTTGTCTCTCGGTAAACTGACTGGGAAAGTGGCCTCCATCGCTTTCCACTGTTATTCCTGCTTTCAATGAAGGCTGCTCGAGTGGGCCCTGGCAGCATCCTTTATTGGTCCGGGGGGAGTAAAGTCCAGGGTGTTTGGGGGACCCAATGCACACAGCACAAGACCCGTCTTCTCAGGAGTAAGAGAGAAGGAGGTGCGCCCGCCGGGACCAGGCCCGGTGACTGAGAAGGCATAGTTGGACTTGTCGTGGCCGGATATCCCGTCTGCAGCAGTGAATGCACGCCCTGGACAATGACCACGGTCAAAGACTCCTAACATGTCACCCATTTCCTCCGCCAGACAGCCTGCGAGATGGCTGTTCTGTCTCAAACTGATAAGGAGACCAGCCTTCAAAGAGATGAAAGACTTTATCAGAGATCACAGACACAGACACACACAGACACACACACACACACACACACACACACACAAAGTGAATTCTAGAACTGAGACGGGGAGCCAGGCGGGCCAGACTTGAAATTCCAGCACTACTTCACTCGCCCCGGCTTCCACAGGTTGGGGGTGATCCAGTCTGGTCCGGGGGTTCCTTCAGAAGATTTAATCATGTAGCAGTGCCCGGGTTTCGGATTCCCAATTGCAGAGAGAACAAGTCCACACACGATAATGCAGAAGCAAAGAAACTTTATTACTAGCTCGAGCCATTGCTAGCTCGAGTTATAGTCCAAGTCTCATCCAATGCAGGGGAGTCTTGACAAGGACCCCGACTCCAACTCACAGTTCATACAGGGTTCAGAATTAAGAAGCAATTTATATACTGGTCTATTTTCCGCATTGGCCCTATTACAACCGTGGTCAGCATTAGGAAATGGTTAGAGACAGTTTCTAAGGAGGGGACAGTGACCCCTCATGACCGGCCAGACCCAACTGCCCAGTTCCTTATCTCGGCAAATTACTCAACTGGGAGTTAACCAGCAACTGCCGAGTCCTGCTCCGGGGAAACAGACACTGAGGCCTGGTTGAGACTTAATGTTGGCTGCAGCTTGCCATGGCATCAGTTTTGCCCTCACAATATTCTGACTGAAAGTGTTGGGAAACTCGGGAACGGGCCGAGGGCAGTTAGTCTGGGGGTTCCTTTCCTCAGCTCTCCAGGGGGCATCCGCACAGTCCAGGGATCCCAGGCAGGGAGGCTGGCGAAGGGTGCTGAGGGAAGGAAGTGGCTCCTTCCTCTCAGGTTAGCTGCTGGGGTCTCCTGGCGCAGAGGAACGGGGCAGCCCAGCCCTGGAGGCAGAGCAGCATGGCTAAGTAGGGCGACATCTCAAGAGAGGAGCACCCCTCAGCCTTGCACCAAGCCTCTAGAGGGATTCTCCGTAGCCTCTACCGCAGACGCAGACTCGGCCCACGACAATCTCAGCCTAGATTTGTGTTTGGGCTGACTCAGCTTACATGCCCTCCCTTACTCTTTAATCTCAGCCTCCCTGTTCTTAAAAATTATCTTCTCTTAGGAGCAGGGAGATGGCTCAGGGGTCAAGGGACGCATGAGGACTGGGGGCTGATCCCCAGAGACACGTCATTCACCTTCGCCTGAGCATCCACTGCCACAGGCGATCTGAGTCCCAGACACTGGGTGGGTCTAAGTGGTATCTCATGGGGAAATAAGACAAGGCCTGGATGGCCAGATAGGACCAGAAGTGACCCTGCAGGTCCCCTGAGCACTGTTTGGGAGTCTCCCCCCCCCCCCCCACTAGTTACCTTTTTAAATGTTGTATTGTGTGTTATCCATCTTCCTCTCACCCACATATTCTCCTCCACCCCTAAGTGGAAAATAAAATAATAGAGGGCTGCTTGCTGCTGCTCTACCTGACACCGTATCATTGATATCATTATGATTTATGTCTTTTAATTATTGACTTTGTTTGGGGGAGCCACACCCGTGGTGCTCAGGACTTAGTCCTGGCGGTATTCAGGGGTGGAAAGGACTGAACCCGGGTTGGCTCCCTGCAAGACTGGATAAACTCAGTTTTGGAATGCGCCCCCGTTCGGGCTGCTCCTCCGGTCCCCAGGTCCAGTGCATGTTGTTTTCCTCTCACGGCACACCTGGAGCATCACTTAGAGGCAAAACTAGGCTGAGAATGTGGGGGCGCAGCGGGAGGAACTGGCTTCTGAAAGCTTCACAAAGGGGTGCCGCTTGGTGACGTCACTTCCGGTGCCCGGAGTAGCAGGAGCTGCCAGGGGGGCTCACCGCCAGGGTCGGGGCTGGGTAGGAGTCTGGTGGGGAAAAGCCAGTTGAGGAATCCAGTGGCACGGCCAGGATGCGTGCAAGGAGCCTTGGAAGTTTAGAGCAATGCAAGCCCTTCTGCCCCCCGACAGGGGAAGCAAGGGCGAGGCAAGGATCCGGGAGAAGCTGGATGGAGCCGCGCAGCTAAACCAGCGCGCAGCATGAGTCACCCGTGCCAGAGTCCCAGGGGTTGGGGCTACAGGACCTGGAAAACCACTAACAGCTGGTGAAAAATAAGATTTCTTTTTTCCTTTTTGGGTCACACCCGGCGATGCTCAGGGGTTACTCCTGCCTCTGCACTCAGGAATCACCCCTGGCGGTGCTCAGGGGATCATATGGGATGCTGGGAATTGAACCCCGGTCAGCCGCGTGCAAGGCAAACGCACTACCCGCTGTGTTATCGCTCCAGCCCCAAGAAGACTTCTTTTTTTCTTTTTGGTTCACACCTGGCGATGCTCAGGGGTTGCTCCTGGCTCTGCACTCGGGAATTGCTCCTGGCGATGCTCAGGGGACCCTATGGGATGCCGGGGATCGAACCCCAGTCGGCTGCATGCAAGGCAAAATCTGGACTGTGTCTCCGGCCCCAAGAGAAAACATTTCTTTAGGACTAACCCCCGAGAAGGATGTGAAAATACATCAGCACGTGAGGCCTACCAACTTTCCGAGCTATTCAAAGATGATCGTTTGTCATTTTTTCCAAAATATCTGATCCCGTGTCCCACCGGCCCCCGTTGCTGATGGGAACTGAGTCAGGGTCAGAGTAATCACTCACAGGTGGGATTGGGTCAGAACAGCAGGAAGAATACCTTGGCCAGCTCCTGGAACCCAGGGCTGTGGGTTACACTCTCAGTTTGCACTAAAATCTGCCCTACCGAGATGGGGGTCTTTTCAAACTTGCAATCCTTTCTGGAAAATGCCATCTTCATTAGTAAGAGTCAAGCAGGCATTTCATTTATGTTTTCTGGAAGGGATTGTCACGGTGTTGAAAGGTCTTTATAAAGACTCTAGAAATGTATCCGAGAGGGACGGAAGGACATCCCCTCAGTAGGGAACCTCAGTTCCAGGTGCTGCTTCGAACGATTACAATCCCTCAGTGAGCTCTAAATGGTTAGGATCCTCCACATAGCTTGTCCAGGCCAGGAGCTGAGCTGTGGGGTGGGGCCCTGGGCAGCTCCCAGGGGTCTCCAAAGAAGCCAACTGGCCTAGGGCAGTCCCCAATTTAGAATTATCTGGATAGATTTTGTTTGCTTGTTTGCAACATTGATGACCAGACCACTTCCTCCAGATTCTGACCCAATTCTTCTGCAGAGGACCCTGGTACTGTATTGATGTACCAGGCTGAGAATTATACAGCCAGATTGAGAATATCTGGCCTAAAGCTCCTAATTAAATCAGTTCCTGATCAATGAACCACCCTTGAATCTCTTCTCTCCCAGATCCTCCATTTTTACTGCGGCTTTCTGCAGCCAATGGGGCTGGAAACGTTTCCTTTCTCAGCTTCTCTTTTCTATGTGAATTAAAAGGAGCACCACCTTGAGCTATCAACCTTGATGCCTTTGCGCATACAGAACTGGATCTCATTTGGAAGTCGACTCATGGATTGCAGTCTACCAAAAGTAGAGACCAATCCTCCTTGCCCCTGTTTTCTCAGCCAGGAATACTGGTCAATGGTTGGAAGCTTGCCGTGATATGTGGTTGGGCGTAGGGCAGTTAGGATAAAGAAGGGACCAGTATGACAATAATAGTTGGAGGTAGTCACTTTGGACAGAGGCTGAGCGTTGAAAGTAGGTAAAGCGATATAATTGGTAACCTCTCAGTATTGCAAACCATAATGTCCAAGAGGAGAGAGAGAGAGAGAGAGAGAGAGAGAGAGAGAGAGAGAGAGAAGAAAAGCACCTGCCATAGAGGCAGACGGAGTAGGGGTGGGGGTGGGAGGGAAACTGGGGAGATTGGTGATTGGTGGTAGGAAACATACACTGGTGAAGGGACGGGTGCTGAAACATTATATGACTGAAACACAATCATGAATAACTTTGTAACTGTGTCTCTCACTGTGATTCTATTAAATAAATTTTCTTAAAAGTTAAAAAAAACTAAATAGAATTCACGAATCACGAAATCCCATTAATCACCAATTTCTCGGGTGGGCTCAGTAACATCTCATTTCGTCCTTTCCCTGAGATCTTAAAAGTCCATCTCGGCTCGGCCCTCCTAACGATGTTGCACTGGGGGCTCTTCAGGGTCACGGGAATGAGATCCAGCTTGTTACTGGATACTGCATATGAATACACCATGGGAAGCTTGCAAGGCTGTCCCGTGTGGGCAGGAAACTCTCACATGCCCTGCCCACATGCCCAAATAGAATTAAATAATTAAAAAATAAAAGGGGGGAGTGCAGAAAAAGGTCATAGGAAAACACAAATAACCCCATGCAATCCCTTCATCTAAGTTACTCTCTCAGCTTCCAACCTTCCACAGAATTTTATCCCTCAGTTCATAAGCCACCACCCGTGGGACAGCTGGTGATGAGTGAGAGACGCCCTGCAGGGAGGGGTGAGCAGTTTCGTACCTTGGGCAGTGAAAGAGATGTCAGTCCCCCACCGTGGGTCGCCTGGGTTTGCACCGCACCGCTTCACTTAACTGTGGCTATTTCCTCCCAATAAACATACTTGATCCTCCGTATCTGTGGTTTCTGCGTTCACAGATTCTACTCACCTCTAGGGCTAGAGTGATAGCACAGCGGTTGGGTGTTCGCATTTCACGCGGCCGACCCGAGTTCAATTCTTCCTCCTCTCTCGGAGAGCCCGGCAAGCTACTGAGAGTATCGAGCCCTCGAGGCAGAGCCTGGCAAGCTACCCGTGCGTATTGGATATGCCAAAAACAATAAGTCTCTCAATGAGAGACGTTACTGGTGCCCACTCGAACAAATCGATGATCAACGGGATGACAGTGACAGTGACTCACCACTGAGGTGTGAACCCAAGGCTGGGAGGGGCAGAAAGGGGGCTCATGAGGGATGCAGGGCAAAGTCTGTCTGGAGGGGACACAAGAATCTGCAGATTCCGGTATCTGTGGCAGTTCCTGGAACTAAGACCCCTCAGACCTCCCATGAACTATCCCTTTGAGAAGAGAGGACCATAGCTGCACATCCATTAATTTTTGTGAGAAAGACAAGTAGCAAGGAAAGGTGAGCTGTCTCGTCCAACCACCTGGGAGAAATGAAGTAGCATCAAGCTAGGTCCTTGTGAATGTGAAGCTGACAACATTTTTTATCCCTGGGTTTGTGTTGGCACCATGCTGAAATAAGCTCATGGGTTGCCTTGAAATTTCTGGGCCAGATGGCTTGGAATCTGAATTTGGGGGGTCTTTTAGAAAGGTCAGTATTTCTACAGCAAAAGCTATTAACACTGTCATCCAAGAGATCAAGAAACCTCATCTTAGCTTTGTATCACATCTGGCCAGGTCGGACCGCCATCACAGCTGGGAGCCTTTAGAACTTTCCAGGAGATTTGCAGATAAATGTGGAGCTAAATATCAGAGAGGGTAATTAGATGCAGTAACAAATGTTTATTGGACAGTGAATATTTGTCAAACATTCTGCAAAGCTCTAGAAATGCATACATTTGACAATAACCTGGGAGACAAATGTTAATATCCCCATTCTCAGGAGAGAGCGTCACGGGGGTTGAGTAGCTCGCTTAATATCATGAGACTAATTTTTTTTTTACTTTTTTTTCCCAGGTCAGTCATTTTGTGGCTGTTTTGTGTTGTTCAGTCACAGTGTAAATTAAAATCTTACCATTAAAAATGTTTACATCGAAGGGTGGAATATTTCCAGGTTGACTGGCAGGGTCCTGAGCTTTGATTGGAACAGTCTGGCTTCAGAGCTTTAAATGTACCTTCTGTTTTTATTATCTGTCTTCCAGCAGCAGAAATCAAGTCACTCAAAACAGCCAGAGCGTCTCCCCTTGGATCACCTTGCAGGGGTGCTGTGGGGGTGGGGAATTCCTGGTTGATTCACTTCATTCATTTGCTGCTGTCAAAAACACCCCAAATGTGCTGGCATTTTACCAGAATTGGATCCATTTCAATAAAACAACGTGTGCTAAAGTAGTCTTGTAGAATTAAAGTGGGACGGTTGGGGGGAAATTTTTCCTTAGTAATGGGGTGCCACATGGAGACCCAGAATTTATAGAGGCAGCGCACCATCACACCATCAGCAGAATGGACTCTCCTCTGAGCATTCGCTATCCTACCAAGTAAAACTGAGTCCTTTCTTGTATTGCACCTGATGTTTTTGAGAATACACTTGAAGGCGCAGGAGCAATAGCACAGCAGGTAGGGCATTTGCCTTGCATGCAGCCGAACCCAGTTCGATTCCCAGCATCCCATATGGTCCCCTGAGCACTGCCAGGAGTAATTCCTGAGTGCAGAGCCAGGAGTAATCCCTGTGCATCACCGGGTGTGAACCCCCTCCCCCCCAAAAAAAAACCACTTGAAACAAATTGCTCCACCAACGAAGAACAGCCATGTACCACCACCTATGGAATCAAGATAGCACAGCGGGTAGGGCGTTTGCCTTGCACGCGACCAACCCGGGTTCGATTCCTCCATCCCTCTAGGAGAGCCCGGCAAGCTACCGAGAGTATCCCACCTGCATGGCAGAGCCTGGCAAGCTACCCGTGGTGTATTCGATATGCCAAAAACAGTAACAACAAGTCTCACAATGGAGATGTTACTGGTGCCCACCTGAGCAAATTGATGAACAACAAGGACGACAGTGCTACAGTGCTACTACACTTGAAACATTCTCAAAGCTTTATCAGAAGAGCACAAATGTTCTCGCGATTGTTAAAATAGAAACTCTTGAAATCCACACAACCATTCAAGATTCTGGAAGAACAATGTGCTTTGTGTAGTTATTTTCATTCCCGCCCCCCTTTGAAATGATCGTGGTTACGCAAACATACAGATAACCTGATCTGCCCTGCATTCATTCTGTGATTAACTACATTTTAGAAAGTTAGAGAATGATTGTTTTCCCATAAATATGTTCTGTAAGATTTTTTCTTTTCTATTTAAAGAGTTATCTGCATGCTCTTTAGGGAATGAAAATATCTAGATGGTGAAATCCAATGGGGAAAGGACTCATCTATAGGAATTTAGAATATGGGTAACTGAACAAGTATTTGTTGTTCTGCTGGGCTAGTTGGTTGGTCTGCTACCTCTTTACAAAGCTCCCCCTGCTGTTGAATAAAGCCCAGCTGGGCCCTAGTCTCCGTCAACTCCAGATGCGTCTAATGATCTCCAGACAATCCACGGAGCACTTAGCAACGACCAAAACTAGAAGATTTGGTCAAATTTGGAAAATATCAGGCACAGAGTAATTCCTCTACTCAAGTATTTGCTGAATGGACTAGGATGTTCCTACCAACTTCACACCCTGAACCAAACAAAGCTGAAAGTGGCACCTTAGCTGCTCTCAGCCTTTGCCTGCTGCCTGTGTGTGACCTTGGACAAGTCACAAGCACTTTGTTTATTTGCTCAACAAACGTTTCTCTGATCTTTAACCCATGTCGGTTTCCACCCCAACCTCCCTGTCACATGCTAAGTTCGCCATAATGGGAGATATGTTCTCATGACCCTTATTAATTGAGAGGTACATTGGAAGCACAATGGGGAAGACATTTTTTTTTAAGGTTACTGGGATCTACCCAACACCAGCTGGTCTGGATCGAGGTTTGAGAATTTAAGAATTTGCCTCTGATCAATTCCCAGTTACCAGGTATTGTCGATGTTGCTAGTCTAGAACTTCATGTTCTAGAACTGCTCCAAGAGGAAGAGATCACAGGAGGAGAAGTGCAATGGTAAGTTCTCTATGCACTGAGACAACATTTCTGTAGACACAGCATATTTAGTCAATTCTAGGACCTTAACCTCTCTGAAATTGGGATACAATAAACACTGACTATTCTTTTATGCATTTAAGTATCTCCAAAATAAAAATGCATTGGGTATTTTTATATAATATAAATATTATAACATTTAAACAGGAACAGTAATCAATATCGTGCGGTGCTGGAAACAGGGTGGATTTATGGATCAATAGTATAGAATGGAGAGTGCAAAAATAAATCTACATATCTATGGGCCATTGATTTTTGACTAGAATGTTCTCTGACCACTCCATGTAAGGGGGTATAGACTTTTCAACAAATTGTGCTAGAATAAAACATGGGAAAAAAATGAAGTTGTATGTCCATCTCATGCCACACACACACACACAAAAAAAAATATGTTAAAACAGATTTTCTATCTCCATGACATTATCTTGTCTAGAGAACCACCAATAAGTGGACATATGTAGTATTTAGTATACAGTCACTTTGCAGCCTCGTGACATCTTATAGCCTAGTTCTTCATCTAGGAGAAACTGGCAAGCTACTGAGAGTTTCCTGCCAGCATGGGAGAGCCTGGCAAGCTCCCTGTGATGTATTCATAAGCCAAAACCAGTAACAATGATGGGTCTCATTCCCCTGACCCTGAAAGAACCTCCAATGCGGCACTGTTGGGAAAGACGAGTAAAGAAAGGCTGCTAAAATCTCAGGGCTAGGACGAATGGAGACATAACTGAGACCACTCAAGAAAAATCGATGATCAACGAGATGATGATGATGCTAATGAGTGTACAGTCTTTGTCCTTTGTGTTGATTGATTTTACACCGCATCATTTCTTTTTTTTCACTTTTATTTTATTTTTGTAAAGTTGCTCACAATAATTCATACATTTAATATTCAAACACCAATCCCACTATCACCCATATTCCCACCATCATGAAAGTGTGTGAAGATTGTTGTGTTTCATCAATCTGGGTTTATCTATGTTGTATCATGTGTCAAAATTCCCTTCTTACGGATAATAATCATCACTGGTGTGACTACACCAAGTTTTATTTATCCAACTGTGCATAGCTCCAAGAGCTGTTATTCCTCTCTGTATTGTCCCTTGAGTCTTTCCAAAAGATGGAAAGAACATTGGTATACAGACAGCTGGATTCATGTTTTAGTTCTTTGGGGCGTATACCCAAAAGTGGAGTTGTTAACTTCTATGAAAATTCTATGCTTATGGAGAGTATCATGCTAAGTGAAATGAGCCCGAAAGAGAGGGACAGACATAGAGGGACTGCACTCATTTGCGGAGTGTAGGGTAGCATCACATGAGGCTGACACCCAAGGACATAGAGACAAGGGCCAGGAGGATTGCCCCATAGCTGGAAGCCTGCTTCATGAGCAGAGGGGAGAAGGCAGATGGAATAGAGAAGGGATCACTAAGAAAATGATGGCTGGAGGAATCAGTTGGGATGGGAGATGCATGCCGGAAGTAGATAATGGACCAAACATGATGACCTCTCAGTGTCTGTGTTGCAAGCCATAATGCCCAAAAGTAGAGAGAGAGAGTATGGGGAATATTGTTTGCCATGGAGGCATAGGGAGGGTGGGAAAGGGGGGTTTATACCCAGGATATTGGTGGTGGGGAATGTGCACTGGTGGAGGGATGGGTGTTTGATCATTTTGAGATTGTAACCCAAACATGAAAGCTTGTAACTATCTCACGGCAATTCAATAATTTTTTTTTAAAAAGCTCCTAAAGAAAAGAAAAAGAAAATTCTATGCTTAGCTCTTTGAGAACCTGCCAAATTGTTTTTTCATGACTTTCCCATTTCACACGGTCTCTGGCACTGTATGAAGCTTCTGACTTTCCTCCCCCCACACCAACACATGTGATCCAGAGGTGTCTCCTTGTAATTCTGTAGTTAGTCATGTTGAGCATCATTTCATGCATTTATTGGCAATTTGCATATCTTCCTTAGACAAATATCTATTTTTGATGTTTGCTTATTTTTAAATCAGGTTACTTGTGGGAAGTTGGATCATTTATTTTTGCTATGGTGTTATAGTTCTGTATATATTCTAGATATCCCTCCCTTATAATATATATGAGCTGTGAAATATTTTTCCCTCTCTATGGGCTGTTTCTTTACCCCACTTGATCACAACATTGGACTTTGAGTCCCAAATGGGCCCCAGGGGGTCATGGAAACACTAAACAAAATTAATTAAATAAACAAGCAAGTAAGAGGCATGCTTAGTAAGAGGTGGGATAGAGGGTAGGGACTAGATTTAAGGGAAGGTAGGGAGAAGATTTCTTTCACTGAGAAAAACAGTCTTTTTGACCATAGATTTTATGGTTCAGCCCAACAGGTTAGAACCACAACAAGTTGCTCATGCCCTGCTTTTCTATTCTGTAAAAGGTTTTTTTTCCCCCTCGTTTCCCACCTACTCAGGAATGAAGTACAAAAGTGATGTCTCGCGGGCAAGTCATCTTTTTGTAACTTTGCCTTTGGGAAGCTGAATTAAGCAGAGAACACCGCCCTTTTCAGATACAGTTTGAGATCAAACCATCTCCAAGTGAAGTGTCACTGCTAAGCGGAAATGTGCAACTGAGGGAAATGTAATTAACCATGTGAGATGAAAGACGGGTTCTGTTTCTATTCTTCTACATTAAACGATATCAGAAACCTCTGCTGTGAAGAAGGAATCAGAGAGCAGGCAGCAAAATAAAAGTCCTGTAAAGCAACTTATTCAAAAGAATATTCACTGTATCACTGTCATCCCGTTGCTCATCGATTTGCTCAAGTGGGCACCAGTAACGTCTCCATTGTGTGACTTGTAAGTATTTTTGGCATATCAAATACACAAAAGAATATTAGTGTCTAATATTTATTCATAATTTTTTCTTTTTTTTGTTTCTGGGTCACACCCGATGGTGTTTAGGGCCTATTCCAGGCTCTGCGTTCAGGGATCACTCCTGGCAGGGCTCAGGGGACCATATGCAGTGCCAAAGATCAAGCCTGGGTCCACAGTGTGTGCAAGGCAAGCACCCTACCTGCTATACAATCTCTCCAGACTCTTCGTTTTGGTTCTTAACAAGGCTCCCTAAATTAGACAGCACCAACCTCACAAAGCCAAAATTCCCCCTTCCCCAAATTAGCTCTAAGGAAAAGCTACACATTCATTCACTACACTAGTTCCCATCCCAAATTAAGCCCACTGTGTCATCCCATCAGTTCTACCAGAAGTTTTTACTGTGCACTCAAATGACACCCTGATGCTAATAGAAGGCCAATAATGTCCCATGCCGTCACGATGCCCTCTGCGGATCTAAAGCACAAAAATGAAAATTCCAAAGAAGTTAACTGGCAGAAATGAAAAACTCCAGTTCAAAGGAATTTTGAGATAAATTATGAGATAAACTTATGAGATAAATTCTAAGTCCAGATTCCTTCGGGTAATTTGAAAATAACCCAGTCTTGGGTCAGAACGATAGGACAGCAAGCAGGACACTTGCCTTGCATGTGGCCAACCCCTGGTACCACACATGTTCTCCCGAGCCTGCCAGGAGTGATCCCTAAGCACAGAACCAGGACAAAACCTTCAGCACTGCCAAGTGTGGTCCAAAAACAAACAAACAATAAGATAAAACGACCTCAGTCTTTCCCAAAGTCTTCTCTCAGTGCCAGCCAGAGGGTGACTGATACTTGGGTAGATGGAGGGGCCCTTTGGAAGCTCCGGCCTGGAATGATTACCCCCCTTCCCAATGTCCCAGATCCTACCCCTTCAGAAAATTCAGAGGTTTTCTGGAGGAAGGCTGTAAGTGTCCCTGACTCCACCACCTTGTTGATTCAGGTGAAACAAACAAAAGAACAAGCCAACTCCAGCTCTTAGGGAAGTTATTCACACAAAAATTATGTTCTGGAAATCAATCCTTGATGTGGTCTGAGACACCCAAAGCTTGGTGTACTGAGAAAAGTCAGAAAAGGTCTCACGGCCAGAGTAATAGTACAGTGGGTAGGGCGCTTGCCTTGAACACAGCCAAGCTGGGTTCCATCCCTGGCATCCCGTATGGTGTCCTGAGCACTGCCAGGAGTAACTCCTGAGGGTTGCTGAGTGTGGCCCAAAAAATAAAACAAGAAAGAAAGAAAGAAGAAGAGAGAGAAAGAGAGAGTGGGAGGGAGAGAGAGGAAGGAGAAAGGAAAGAAAGAAGGGAGGGAGGGGGAGGAAGGAAGGAAGGAAGGAAGGAAGGAAGGAAGGAAGGAAGGAAGGAAGGAAGGAAGGAAGGAAGGAAGGAAGGAAGGAAGGAAGGAAGGAAGGAAGGAAGGAAGGAAGGAAAAGGACAGGAGAGGAGAGAAGAGGAGGGGAGAGGAGAAGAGGGGAGGGGAGGGAAGGAGAACGGAGGAGAGGGGAGGAGAGGGGAGGGGAGGAGAGGGGAGGGGAGGGGAGGGGAGGTTTCCTCAGTCTCACCAGAAAAAACCTAGTTAATCCCTACTCCCCAGGAGCTGTGAGATGCTCAGTGTTGAGCCAAAAAAGTACTCAAGGCTCTCGGCTTACCACTGTACTCTGCTTCCTTTCCAGGAGTCTCATTTTAGAGACCCTCCCAGGCTGTGAAGTTCAGAAATGTGCTCCAGCCAATCATTGTACCAGCTAAGATGGAAAAACAGCCAGTGTCAGTGTAATATCGAAAGTGCCCAAGTTATACAAAGTCCCATAAAGAGTTCGTCTCCTTCTGGTGAAAGAATATTCTCTTTTTCAGAGATCACCCCTTTGAAATTTCACTTGTTCCTCATCTGAACCATAGAATGTGCTGTCGAAAGAGTTCATCTGTGGTAGGAATTCAGCAACCTAAGTGGTGAAAACCAAGACTCTCCTGCTTGGAGCCAAGAGAATCAGGAATGAAGGACAAGATGACTGAAAATAACTCCAGGCTTATTTCAATACATTTGCATAGTGAAAATATCACACCCTTGCACCGGGGGATGGTTTACAATGGCTGTGACAGTCTCCTGGAACTGACCCAATATGGTGAGAATCTGAACGGTTCCTGAATCCAGGAAATCTCCACCCCCAGGGCCCTGTTTCTGCCCTGAAAAGTTGCAAATATTCTGCCCCTTAATTGATTTGTCCAATACCTATATTGACTAGCAATCAATATATGTAAAGTGAGGGCAACTCACTCTGGAGTTTGCCCACCCTCTGACACTTGGAGTTTGTATTATTACTTTCAATATCCCCTAATAAACATGTTCTGTTCTCTCTTACGTGACTTGTTCATGAATTCTCTCCTGTGTGACCTGGTACCTGGAACGGAACTTGACAGTTGTGATACTAACTGGCCACATCCTGCACCATGACTAGGTGGATTAAAGGTTCTTCAACCAAGAACTTGTTTTCTTTCACCTTTACTACACAATAAAACTACTAACATCCCTGGATTCAACCAACTCAGATTAAATGAGAATTTGGAAGAGGAAAGAAGGAGAAGACAGAGGAGCTAGATATGGGATGAGTTTTTCCAGATCTCACATGCTGCCAGGGTTTAGAAAAAAGGGTCTTGCTGCCTCCCTCTGACAATGTAAATACCAAGATAAACACTGTTGTAACCACGCCCTTATCTCAACCACAGCAGCATAAACATGTGAGTAAAAAGAGCCTGTGACATCTGATAATTCTACCTTTGTGGTTCCTTAGTTGACTCTCTCTTTCTGACAGTACATCTTCTGGCTGCAACCTCTTCAGGAAGTTGCATGGACTCAAAAAAAGATTCTGAGTTCTTAAATATCTGAAATGACTTTATCTGGTTCTCTCCCTTCATTAACCTGTGTATAAAGGCTGAAACTTTCTCTCCCTCTCTCTCCCTCTCACTCTCCCTCACTCTCTGTGTCTCTCTCCTCTTTCTCTCCTTTCTCTCTCCTATATCTCCTCTCTCTTCTCTCTCTCCTTTCTCCTCTCTCTGTGTCTCTTTGTTTCTCCTTCCCTCCAACCCTCCGTCCCTCTCCCTCTCCTCCCTCTCTCTTCCTCTCTCCTCCCTCTCTCTCACTCCCTCTCCCTCTTCTCCCTCTCTTTCTCTCCCTCCCTCCCTTCCTTCCTCCCTCCCTCATTCCCTCCCTTCCTTTCCTCCTTTTCCTCCTTTCCTCCCTCCCTCCCTCCCTCCCTCCCTCCCTCCCTCCCTCTCTCTCTCTCTCTCTCTCTCTCATTCAAGTGGGGAAAATCAAAATCAGGGTTTGGAAGATGCGAGACATGTAGTCTACCATTCAGATATCTCCCTGGTCCTCTAAGAAATGTCCATAGAATTCTGTGGAGTTCATGGAAAATCTCACTCTAATTCTCAGCCATTTAATTGGGCCTATTTTCACTTCTGGAAAGTTTAGTGACCTTTATCTCTAATGTTTAGAAATGAATGAGGGAAGGAAGTGAGAGATTATGAGAGGCCAAAGACATGATAACCTTATAATCTAAGAGGGGCCAAAGACATAATACAGTAGGTAAGGTGCTTACCTGGTTCAATCCCTGACACCACATATGGTCCCCCCACCCCAAGAACCACTAAAAGGAAGTCCTGAGCACTTTCAGGTATAACCACACACACACACACACACACACACACACGACACAGACACATATGACACAGACACACACACAATACACACACACACACACGACACAGACACATATGACACAGACACACACACAATACACACACGACACAGACACACACGACACAGACACATATGACACAGACACAGACACAGACACACACACACACACACACACACACACACACACACACACACACACACCCCTCTAAGAGGAAGCACATTGAAAGGAAGGAGCAGTATCAGATATGAAAACATATACAAAATCTTAGAAAAAAAGAGTATTATGTATAAATAGACAAATGCTCAAAGCAAAAGAAGAACCAAAACAGATTCAATCTCATAGATAAACCTAATATGTAACAATGGGCACATCGCCAATCAACGGTCAAGATGACCTTCTTAGTAAAATTGATTGTAATAACTGTAGCAGCTAGGAGTCAAAATTAGGTCAATTACTCACACATACATCAGGAGAGATTCAGCATGAATTAAATCCTTCCATTAAAGATGTTAATATGCAAAGGAAACAAATACATAATTAAAGAAATGAGTGAATTCTCTCTTGGTGGCAAAGGCTATGCCCGGCTCTCTGCTCAGGAGTGACCCCTGGTGGTGCTCAGGGGATCTTATGTGGTACCAGGGATTGAATCAAGGTCAATTTGATGCAAGACACGGACCTTAATCCCCATGTTCGCTTCTGCCCTGAACTTTCTTTTAACTAAGGAATAGGCAAAGCACTTCTAATTCTTCAAAATTCAGAAAATACTGATCAATGGAACTACTATATAGCAAAAATGTGTACAGGGTAAAAATCACTAAAAGTGAAATCAGAAGCAGAGGGGGACATGATATATAAGTCATATCACAGGGGCTTTATCTGTGCATCTCTGCAAATACATACAATCACAAGGGACTAATTACAGCGGGCATAACACAAAGGGTTTGTGTGTATCTGCCTGTGCGTATGTGCATGTTGGTCAAGCTTCTAGAAACCCAGATAGATTCAAAAGCCAAGGGCAAAGGAGATGGAGATGTGTTAGGAGAAATAATGACAAATGACCCTTCAAGAAAAGGTAATACCGAGAGGTCGCATGGAGCCTTGAAACCGGAGTGACTGAGGGTGGGGCCCAGAGGAGGGCTGGGGGGGGTCAGATTATTCCACTCTCAGGATCATCAAGCCTCCTCGACAGTCCCAAGCCTCGCGTGTCAGGAACTTTAGGGCAGTGGTTTTCCAGCAGGAATACATTTGATCCCCAGGGAGGGAGTCCAGGCTTAGCAACTAAATAAGACAGGGTGCTCAGTTACATACAAGCATGCGATAAGCAAGGAATAATTTGTCCATCTAAGCAGGCTCCAAATATCGGATTACCTTATCTGAAATTCACGCGTATCTGCGTGTCCTATTTTTTTTTTTTAATCCTATATTTTATCCGGCAGCCCTACCCAGAGGGTATTTGGCAATATTTGGAGAGAGCTGACTGAGATGGTCACAATCCTAGGCCTGGAAGGGGGTCAGGGGTGAAGTTTAAACCGCCTACCATCCATGTCCAAATCAGTCTCCATCCCGCGGAGTGATCTGGCCCAAAACATCCAAGGTGTGAAGTGAAGAGCACCTGGTTTCGGGCCAACGTTTCTCTTTCAGCGGCTCCAGGATCCTGCGGCCGTTGTGTGGCCAGGGTGATGAGCGTTCATTGATTTTTACAGCCTCAGTATGATCCTCTACAGTGGTCACAGCAAAGACTGGGACATTATTTCTGATCCCCCCCCCCCCGCCCCCTAATAGCCTACTAAGCAAGTACTGGCCAAGAAAAGACAGCATTTCTATTAAGGCCAGGAGCCCGAGGGCCAGCCCGCAAATTGCCTTCGGAGTCTACTTTTTTTTTTTTTTTTTTTGGCCTTGGGAAAGCCTGATTTCAGAGTGAGCCTCACAAAGCAGCCCTGCAGAGCCCGGGTGGGGGCGGGAGGGGCCCGGCCCTTCTCATTCAGGGGGGCCCCACCTTCCTGGCCGGGGAGAGCTCTCTGGGCCACACAGCTGCGCTTCTCATGAACAGCCGCTTTCTTCCTGGGGCCCGGGGCAGGGGAGCAGGCAGCAGAAGGTGGGGATGGTGTGTGTGCCGGGGCTGTTCGTCAAACAGCTCTGAGCGGACAGGAGAGGAAGGAAGCATCGGGCATCGGGCCGGGAGGGCCCTGAATGTTTTCTGCTCAGATGCGCAGAGGGGAGGTTATTTGAGGATATGCATCCTGAGCCCTCATCACACTTGCCCTTGAGCAGAACACAAGAGCATCCGAATTGGGGGTGAATGCGCCTCTTCTGCCCTGGGGGCCCCCATTTCCTTCCCTCCCCCCTCTCCGCAGACCACGTGTATCCCTCACTGCTGTGGGTGTCTCGCTCAGGCCACTATGCAAACAGAACAAATACGAGTCTCTCTCCTCCCTTCTCTCTCTTTCCTCCTCCCTCCTTCTTCTTCCCACCCCCCACTTTCTTGGTAGACGTTGATATCCCTAGAAGGGAGCAATGACTAGTAGATCTTTATCTTTATTTACGTTTTTAAAAATAAGGAACACATGTGATTTGATTTACACACACACACATACATACACACACACACACACACACACACACACACTCACACTACTGGCCCACGATAGAGACCAGCCTTTATTTCTTTATTTTTGGAGGGTCCATTTAAAAATAAAAATCCACTTAGCTATTCATTAAGTCAAGCAAGATAAGTCAGCCTTTAGGTTATATTAAAAAAAAAAAAAGCTTGTCTTTTTATGGAAAATATGCCTTTGTAATTTTTTTGCTTGCTGAAGAAAAGAATGTGTGGGTTTCAGGTGTGCACACAGAGCTGTAGAAGCGCTGTGGCCTCGCATGGCCTAGCTAACAGAAAGGGGGGGTGTAGGGCATATGGGGTGATGGGGGTCATCGTTCTCCCTGCAATGATCATTCATTATTTGTCCAGTAGAACTGTTGAATTCATGGTAAAATAATGTTTATAACTTTTGTTGGGACGTTGATGACTATATTTTTTTACATTTTTGAGTTTTATCTGCTACATTGAAACATTTTTTTGTCTTGTTTCTGATTTTATTTTGTTTTATTTTTAAATTTAATTTTATTGAATCACCGTGACAAAAGTTACAAAGCTTTCAGGTTTAAGTCTTAGTCATATAGATCAAACCCCATTCCTTCACCAGTGCACCTGTTCCCCCACCAAGAGCCCCAATATACCCCCTCCCACCCCCCCCCACAACTGAGTGGCCAATGATCTTCACTTCACTTTATTCTCTCTATACTTTGGATACATTCAATATTTCAACAGAGAACTCACTATTATTTTTTGGAATTTCCCCCCAACAACCAAACCTGCTGGAAAGGCATCATTTGATAGTGTTTTCCATTGCTGAGAATGAAGATTACAGCAGCTCTTTAGGATTTGGATTTCTGTTGTTTTAGCTCAGTTTACAGTCTAGATGCATTTCTATAAGTCTCTGGGTGCCAAAATGGGTTAGTAGCCTCCCGGATCATAGTCTTTAAAGGAGCAGAGGGGCCGTGTCGTGCGCGGCTGCTCTGGATCTCATCTGGGCGGAGGGCGTACATTGAAACATTTTTAAGGGGCTGGAGCGATAGCACAGTGGATACGGCATTTGCCTTGCATGACAAAAAAAAAAAAAAAAACACCATTTTTTCAGTCTGGAGGCTAGAGCAATGATACAGAGGGTAAGGTGCTTGCTTTGCAGTGGCCAGCCCAGGTCCGACCTCTGACCCCACCAATACTGCCCCGAGCCCACTAGAAGTATTCCCTGAGTGCAGAGCCAGGACTAAGCCCAGAGCACTGCCAGCTGTTGCCAAAAAACCAAAACTTTCCAAAGCATGATCTTATCATCCATTATAAAAGTTGTCGAGACATTTAAGGGGGAAGGAAATAAGGGCATGGATCCAAAGGATAGCAAGAATGAGAGCAAGAGAGAGAGAGAGGCAGAGAGAGAGAGAGAGAGAGAGAGAGACAGAGAGACAGAGAGAGACAGAGAGAGACAGAGACAGAAACAGAGAGAGAGAGACAGAGACAGAAACAGAGAGAGAGAGACAGAGACAGAAACAGAGAGAGAGAGACAGAGACAGAAACAGAGAGAGAGAGAGAGAGAGAGAGAGAGAGAGAAGAAAAGCACCTGCCACAGAGGTAGGCAGGGGGTGGGGGTGATGGGAGGGAACCCGGGAACACTGGTGCTGGGAAATGTCCACTGGTGGGGGGATGGGTGTTGGAACACTGGATGACTGAAGTCCGATCATGAGCAGCTTTGTAAGGGGCTATCTCACAGTGATTCAATTAAAAAGTTTAAGAAAAAAAAGACACAGGAACAACAAAAAAAGAAAATTAAGGGCATGGAGAGATAGTAGAGTGGGTAGGGCGCTTGCCATTCAGGAGGTCAACGGAGAATTGATCCCTGGCACCCTAGATGGTTCCCTGAGGCCCACCAGAAGAGATCCCTGAAACAAGTCTGCCCCAAGCACTGTCAAGTCTGACCTCCAAACAGATAAATTAACTGATTTAATTAAATATTTTTAAAGTAGAGGGGCTGGAGTGATAGCACAGCGGGTAGGGCGTTTGCCTTGAATGCGGCAGACCTGGGTTTGATTCCCAGCATCCCATATGGTCTCCCGAGCACCGCCAGGAATGATTCCTGAGTGCAAAGCCAGGAGTAATGCCTGAGCATCGCCGGGTGTGACCCAAAAAGCAAAAAAAAAAAAAAAAAAAGTAAATATTTTTAAAGTAGAGGCTGGAGAGATAGCACAGGGCATTAAGCACTTGTCCTACATGCGGCTGACCCTGGATTCAATACCCCACTCACACACACATGTAGAATAGATGATAGTTGAAACATATTTGAACCCATTGTTGAATATTCAGAGACTACTCTTGTCTTTCACCTATTTACTTCCTGGGTTTTCTCTAGGTTCAGTTTTTGAATTGCAGTCTTGTGTTTTCTCTGAATATGGGACTATTAATATGCAGAAGGCTTGTTTAAATGAGATGCTGGCAAGACAGGACCCCCGCCTGTGTGAATCAGCATCCCAGAGGCCGGAAGTGAGGCTGCCCTCTGTCCATCAGTTCGGCGTGTGCAGGCCTTCAGGGAGGCACTGGGCCCCTTAGCTGGGTGTCAGGGACTTGCAAGTGCCAGGACCACTCCCCATCTGCCCTCTCTGCTGTTGTTTGTCTACAAATAAACCAATGTTGTCGTTGGAATAGTGGGTCCCCCCTTTGAGATCAACACATTCACGGTTCTGCTCTTACAAAAACAAGATCTGGAGCCAGACGTTGACTCAGAGTCCTGCTTTCCTGCGGCAGCGTCGGAGCCACACCTTGGGCATGGTCCCCGAAATACAGCAGGGAGTGTGACCCTCCCCAGTTACCTACACCCCAAATAAAACCCACGTAGCATTTATTGAGCACTTAACCATTTGTAGGCCCTTGACTAAGTGCTGTATCCAGAAAGTTCCAGTTAATGATCAAAACAACCCAGTGCGGTAACTGTGTTACTATCTCCCATCCCCTCTTTTTTCTTTTGCTTGTTTTTTTTTGGGGGGGGTCCACCCCTGGGACCACTCCATCCTTCCCGTTTATAGACTAGTCACTAACTATGTAGTTAGCAAGTGATTTAAATATTTTGTGACCCCCTCCCCCTCTACACACACTCCTAATATAAAATCTAGCTTTTTCCATGTTATAATTAACTCTACTTAAAATTTCCATCGTGGTCCCCTAGTCTGACTGTATCACTGCTTGTGGAACACTCTCCTGTCACTGAACATTTGAATTACTTGTAGTTTCTTGTGGTTGTGGGTGATGTTGAATTTCTTTTATTTGTGACTGTGGGTAGTTCAATAACATCTTTGAGTAAGTGTTTTTTTGGCTTTAGATAATTTGGGCATTTCACAAAATGAGACTACAAAATGGAAAAAACAAAGGTAAGATGAAACATAAAAATGTTTTTAAGACTTTATATATTGGGGCCGGAGCAAAAGCACAGCGGGTAGGGTGTTTGCCTTGCACACAGCCAACCCAGGTTTGATTCCCAGCATCCCATATGGTCCCCTGAGCACTGCCAGGGGTAATTCCTGAGTGTAAAGCCAGGAGTAGCCCCTGTGCATTGCCAGGCATTACCCAAAAAGCAAAAAAAACAAAAGAAAAACAAAAAAACTTTATATATGAATCATAATAATATCCAAATAGGCCCCTTTGTCTTGTATCTTCATCAGCAATGGGAATTATTTGCTAAATTTTGTTGAGTAAAAAAAAAAATACATACATATTTAGCAGGCTATTTGAATTTAAATTTGCCCTGAAAATAAGCAGAGAAAAATTGTTTGCGTTCATTCATTGGCTACGTTGTTTTTTAAAAACACCTTCCCGTTAACCAACTGGCTTTTCTAACCAATTTCAATGAACTAAGGAGCAAATATTTTGTCATTTGTCACAGTCATAGCTTTGTCCTTGGATTGTTATTTCTCATTACTTTTTTCTATAACATTTGAAAACCCTTAGTAAAACCTTACTGTGTGTTTCATTGTGATTGCTCACATTTAGAATTCAGGTGCCTCTTTTTTCACCAAACAGCCTGACTTTAACCCTTACGAGAGATTTCTCAGTGGCATGTGTCAAAAATAACATTCAAAATAAAAGAGGTAAGCAATCGAACCCCTTCTCCACCCCAGTTTCCCAAACTTCCCAGAACCCATCTGTGGGATGCAGCCCCTTCAGGCTTTTGGGCCCTTCGTTTCCCAGCCAACCGTTTTCGTATTGAACATCTCTCATTATGTGATGTCGAAAATTCTCCATTACAGCTCACTTGAAACTCTCCTTCTGCCTTGCCCTTGTTCTACTCACTCAGGGACGGAACAGGGAGACATTGTTCCCTGAGTAATTATTTCTTGCCCAATGTAGTGTACGCTCTCCATAAATATTGCTTGATTAAGCTGATGTTAAAAAAAAAATCTCTAATTAGGCATTAGGCCAGGGATGTGGCTTGGCAGTAGAGCACACACCTCGTATGCATGAGAGGCTCGCATTCAGTGGAATCCTGGCAGCAAAGTAAATAATCAAACCAAATCAAACCTCTAACTGAAAACTATACTCAAGTATTCTTCCTCCATGTTTAAACAAACGTTAAAAAAACAAAAAAATAAATAAACAACCTTAGATTATGTCTGTGTTTCTCTCCAATTCTCTTTCAGGAGCTCCTGGTCCCCTTGAAGGATATTTTTCAAGGTATGGCACTAAAATCTGATCTTCCATTCACCCTTGAGCCGAAACTCTCCCGGGTGGGCTGGCACCCCCGTTTGGCTCAGCAGGAGATGGGGGGGGTAGGTAGATGAAGGCTTATGACACACCTTTTTCCTCCCGTGCCTCCTTTTCATTTAAGCAATAAAACATGAGTGCCCACTGTCAGAAAATCTCAGAATCTTTCCATGGCCGATTTGGGATTCATTTTCAATTGTTGCATATTCAAAAGAGTTTTACTGTTGTGAAATTTTCATGAGTCCTGCATTCAGTTACAGGACCTTGCGTGGAGACCCCTGTAGTCATAGAGGCTAAGATGAAGGGCCAGAGAGAGAGAGAGAGTTCAGTGAGCTGGAGAAAAGGCATGCTTTGCACAGGGGATCTGGGTTTAATACCTGGCACCTCGCGGTCCTTCAAAGCACTGCAGAGAGAGACTCCCCGGCACAGAAGTGAGCATAGTCTCCAGGCACTGCCAGGTGTGGCCCCAAACCAAAAGGAAACAGAACGAAGATGCCCTGGCTTAGATAACCTTGAAGCAGCAGGAAGTCCAGTTCTATTCCCAACCCTGAATGGTCCCGTGAGCATGGCCAGGAGTAACCCTGGAGCAATGAACCAGAGTAGCCCCCCAGCATCACTGGGGGACCCTAGTGGTCCCCAGCACTGCCCGAATGAGCATTTGACCACACACACACAAAATGGATTGTGTGTGGTTAAAGTTTTTAATTTCTCTTTTCAATGTTTAACGAACACTGGAAATTGGGATTGTGAGGAAAATGGGGCTGCACTGAGCAATGTGGCATCTAGATAGCTTACAAATGCCTCCGTGGAAAGTATGTCATTCCCAGTGGGCCAAAAAGAGATTAGCTTGTGTTCCTCGGGAGCGCTCCATCTTTAGGAAGAGCCAACCTTTGTGCTCTCTTTCCCTCTCCAGTATGGTGACCTCAGCAAAAAAGAGAGGAGAAAAAAAAGAAGAAGCCTGGGACTGGAGCAATAGTAGGGTAGGGCATTTGTCTTGCACACAGCTGACTCAGGTTTAAATCCCAGCATCCCATATGGTCCCCCAAGCACAGCCAGGAGTAATTCCTAAGTGCAAAGCCAGGAGTAACCCTGAGCATCGCTGGGTGTAACCCAAAAAGGAAAAAAAGAGAAGAAGAAGAAGCCTAAGACAGGAAAGACACTCATCCTAACAGCCACCAGATGAGCTCTAACCTTCGGTAATGGAGATAGTGGTAGGTCATCAAACCAGTCAATAGGGTTGATGTAACAGATGACCTAAAAAGAAATATTTTAACTCTTGCCACATATATGACAATGACAGGTGCTGGGCAGCTCCTGCCCAGGCTGCTTCAGAATGCAATATTGCCCAGAGCGGCCTTCTAGAGTCACCCTACCCCAGGATGTGACAGAAGGCTCTGGTAAGGAATTCTTTAGAGGATTAAATATTCAGGCATTTTGTTTATCACATGAACCCAGCACCCCAGAGAGGTGCAAAGGTTTTGCTCTCACTGAGTTTTAAGATCTGGATTCCTTGTTCAGTGCCCTGACCCTCAATGAAGAGGCTTTAGGTGACAGGAGAAACTCAAGTGGCCTTGAATTCAGGAGCTCAATGATGTGACTGATCAAGCACAGGATGAAGACAAGGATGACTAGGAATAAGTACCCTGACAAAACAGATAGAGGCAGGAGGGCCCATCCAACTATAGAAGTTCTTTGGTGACTGCCCACCTAGAAGAGATAATGAGAGCTTTGGAGACAAGCATTATGATTCATACTGGTGAATAATGGGGTGGGGATCATGATGGTCCACCCTGGGATATTGATATGCGGGCCTGAGTCTTTACCAAGGCAGCAGAGACTAGTGAGACTGTGGTTACCAAACAGACCATGGCAAAAGAGCATTTGGTAGTGGGTACCATAAGAATGTTGACTACGGAGGAGGTAGGGAACACTACTAAGGCAGAAGTGACACAAGAGAAGATCAGTCATGGAGCTCCAGAGATGATGGGGGCCCTCACCCCCAAGACCCTAGCTGACTCGAAAGGAAGATGGTTCATTCCTCTTCGAGCTCCTCAAGGTCCCCTGGAACAGTCTCTCTTTCGAAGGCCAATGCCCATTGACACAGGTGCTGAAGAATGAGAAGCAGAAGAGCAGCGACAACAGGAACAGAAGAAACTGCAGTGCTAGCTGGATGAGGCAAAATATAACAACAGTCTCGGGAGAGACATCCAAGCTAGAGAAATGAAGAAATTCAGCAACAGACCGGTGGAGGACCAGAAGTGAGTCATCACAGACTGGGATTCAGTCACACAGGATAAAAATGCATGAAGGAGAGTGGAAAATCTCTAGAAAATGAAGACTCACTAAAGAGGAAGACTACTGCTTTCCGACATCTCAGCATCCCACACGCGGACAGTCTCTACAGGGGATGCCAGCTCCCCCACCAAAGGAGGAAGCCTGGGGGAAGACAAGTGCTAACACCCCCTACACACACACACACACACACACACACACACACACACACACACACACACACTTCATCTCCATGCTCAGACCTTGAGCAAAGGTTGTTTACAAGTGCTGAGGGGAATAGTTCCAGCTCAGCTGTCTGAAAAAAAGACCAGCACGGGAGGCAGAGGAAAACAGAGTAGATAGTGTGAGAACCCAAAGCAAACCAGAGTGGCAACTCCAGCCGTCATCCAGGAAACGGAGGGAACCCAAACCACTGGAAGTGTAAAATAGAAAAGATGACAAAAGGGTCCAACTTCTGATCTGCGCCTAAGTCAAAGAACCAGAAACCAACCCAAGGTAAAGAGATGGAGAAGGCCTGGGAATGGGGGTTGGGATAAGACCTGTGAACTCAAACTGGTCCAAAGGCACGAAGGTGTTGAAATATAGAACTCATTTGGGAAGGCCCAAACGTCTCTAAAGCACAGAGTTCCAGGCCCAGAACTTCATCTGGATCCTTTGGCAGGAGAAACTGCCTGCTGGAACAAAGGCCAGGCTAATAACAATGAAAGACTTCATGCTGAAAGTAGATAATGGACCAAACATGATGACCTCTCAGTGTCTGTGTTGCAAGCCATAATGCCCCAAAGTAGAGAGAGAGTATGGGAAATATTGTCTGCCATAGAGGCAGGGGGAGGGTGGGAAAGGGGGGGGTATACCCGGGATATTGGTGGTGGGGAATGTGCACTGGTGGAGGGATGGGTGTTTGATCATTGTGAGATTGTAACCCAAACATGAAAGCTTGTAACTATCTCATGGTGATTCAATAAAATTTTTAAAAAAATTAAAAATCACTCATGCAAAAAATAAATTAATTAATTAATTAATTTAATTAAATTTAAAAAACCAATGAAAGAAGACTGTTAGCCATTTCAAGCACTGCTCTTAACGATATCCTAGCCACAAACTTTGGGGACAGCTTGGGAAAACTGTATAAGACCTGATGTTAGGGGCTGGAGATACAGTACAGGAGGTAAGGCTCTGGCCTTTCCTGCAGCGGACCCCAGTTTGAATCCTTGGCACCACATACAATCCCTGAGCACCACCCAGAATAAGCCCTGAGCATAGCTGAGTGTGGTCTCAACACCAGTGAAATAAAAAAAATAAATAAAAACTGACTTTCCAAGTAGACTGTAGACCAAACACGAAGGCCATTCAATACATCTATTGCAAACCACAGCACCCAAAAGGAGAGAGAACAAAAGGAAATGCTCTGCCCCAGAGGCGGGGTGGGGTGGTGGGGGATGGGCTGGCGGTGGTGGGAGGGATACTGGGAACATTGGTGGAGGAGAATGGGAACTGGTGGAGGGATGGTCAATGATCACTGTATGACTGAAATGCAAACATGAAAGTTCCTACTTTGTAACTGAACCTCACGGTGATTCACTAATTAAAAAAAAAAAAGAACGACTTTCCAGGGACATAGGAACACTTCCCCACATCTTAGGCTGCATCTCTGCCTGAGATGTCTGTTCTCTTTCACTTTAGTCCATGCATTCTCCATCTTGGGGATTTGGCCATTCCTCAACTTGGGGTGTTAACTTGCACTCCCCAGAGAAGACAAAAATGAAATTCACCATCTCTTGGAATTCTTCTTAATTTTTTTCGGCTTTTTTGGATCACATCTGGCCATGCTCAGGGCTTACTCCTGGCTCTGCACTCAGGAATTACTCCTGCTGTTGCTCAGGGACCATATGGGATGCAGGGGATCGAACTTAGGTCGTCTGCTTACAAGGCAAATACCCTATCTGCTCTACTATCAGTCCAGTCCCAGAGAAATTCACTTATTTTTTCTTTTTACTTTTTGGGTCACATCTGGTGATGCTCAGGGGTTACTCCTGGCTCTGCACTCAGGAATTACTCCTGGCAGACCTTCAGGGACCATATGGGATGCTGGGGATAGAACCCTGGTCAACTGCATATTAGGCAAATGCCCTACCCCCTGTACTATCACTCCAGTCCCTCTCCTGTAATTTTTTAACTCTTTTTTCAGGAGGAGGGTAGGGGGAGAGTACACCTAACTAACTCCTGGCTTGGTGCTCAGTCTCCACTGGCTACTTATGGTCAAGGGACCATATATAGTACTGGACCTTCCCAAGCCCTGTTGAGTTGGAACAAGGATAATATTCAGTCAAGGTCAACCACAGCCTTGTGGGTCTGCAAGAAACTCAACACTCCCTTAATCACCTAGAAGAAGATTGGGAGTTCTTACCCGGACTTAGGTTTATTTTTTTTTTTAATTTTTATTAAATCACCATGTGGAAAGTTACAAAGTTCTCAGGTTTATATGTCAGTTATACAATATTCAAACACCCATCCCTTCACCAGTGCCCAAATTCCACCACCAGAAATCCCAGTTTACCCCCCGCCCCCACCCCCTACCCCCTACTGTATAACTAATGAATTTCACTTCATTTTTTCTTTACCTTGATTACATTCCATAATTCAACACAAAACTCACTATAGTTGACATAACTCTCTCTCTCTCTTTTTTTTCTCTTTTTCCTTTTCCATTTTTTTTTTAATTTTTCCCCCTCATCCCCCTTCCTGCGCCTCATAGTATGGTGTACTCCACGCCACGTTGGCCAACGTGGGGCTTTTGCTTAGCTCATAGTCCAGGGGTGGCTGTTACATTAAGAACCTTCAATATTTCAACAAAAACTTACTGTTATTATTTGGAGTTTCCCCCCCAAGTCTGACCTGTTCAAATGGAACCCTTTCACATTGATGACAATTATAAATGTTAAGTCGCTCGGACGCTGCTGCGTCCGCGCGGTTTTGGATTTCTGTATAAAGTCCTGGAAAATTCTGCCAGAAATTACATATTTCCTCCGTTAGCCGGCGTGGGGCAAAGGCTTAATTCACAGTCTCCATACATGGGTGCAGGCACTTGCTGGAACCCCAATTCCTAAAGCTGTCTCTGGTTCCCGCTTGTTCCACATCCACCGGCTCTGCAGGGGCATGGGCGCCCGGGCCGAAAACCCGGCCGGCCGGAGCCGAGCACGGCCCGACTAGGGCTGGCTCTGTATCCTGCGGCTGTTTCAAGTTCAAAGCACACATTTTTTTTTTTTCCGCGCCACCAAGTTCGTACCTTCTCAACGGACCCACAAAATGACGGACTTAGGTTTATTTTCTATTAGAGAAACCTCTCTAGGTGACAGGGCAAATGTATAACCACAGAGCACCTGGTCCTCGTGTGACTTCCCTCTTCTCTCCTTGCAACCCCAGATGCTTATCCCATTCTTAGCCCTAAGATTTAAAAAAGTAACACCTCGCCCCCCAAAAAAAATCCTTCAGTTGTCCCATTCACTTTAGGATTGATCTCCCTATAGATTCCCACTTCTGTATAATTACATTTGTTCTTCTCTACTAATCTAATGTTAATTTGATTGTGTGAAGTTCCCAAGAAGAACACAGAGGGCTGCTGGGAAATTTCCTTTCCACTACTATGTTTTAAATCTGAGATATCCTACTTACCAGATTTGTGTGCTGATGTCAAAAAAAAAAAAAGAGTCTGTGAGTTTTTTTTTTTTTTTTTTTGCTTTTTGGGTCACACCCGGCGGTGCTCAGGGGTTACTCCTGGCTCTGCACTCAGGAATTACCCCTGGCAGCACTCAAGGGACCATATGGGATGCTGGGATTCGAACCTGGGTTGGCTGCATGCAAGGCAAATGCCCTACCTGCTGTGCTATTGTTCCAGCCCCAGGAAAGTCTGTAAGTTTTAAAATTTTTTTTGAAATGATCTGCTCAATTTTTCCACTTCTGCCAGGAAAATTCAATGAACTTGATTGACAACAACACATATTTCCAATGAAGTGTTCTTCCCCACAGCCAAGTTATTGTGACCTGGACACTGACAGGGACAAAACATGCTTTCTATTTGAGTGAGTGAAGGACACTCACACCATAGAGACTCTATGGTCTAGCTGGAGGACAGTCCAGTCATTTAGCTGATGGGTTTTGTTCCTTCCCACACAGTGCACTCTGCTCCCCGCTGCTCTGGGTCAAATTGGCCTGAACTTGGGTTCTTTGGAATACTGTTTTACACTGCCTCAAGATCACTATAGTGACAGGAAAGAATTTAAACCATTATCAGTGTGGAGAGGAAAACGCAAGTGTGGACAGTGAAGTCGATCAGGCAGAAGCTTTATCTACCAAGACGGGGCGCGGTGGGGGGGGATGGTTCATTTTCCTGGATTCTCTTAACAAATTGCTATTGCTTAATTATAAGGTGCTATAGAAGGCATGGGAGATTGAGTTTGAATTCTTCCTCAGATGGTTCTCCTCTCAGATGAGCCTAAGAAAGGAAATTGGAAACAAAGCACCACCCAGATGCCAAAGCCCAAAGGTAGCAACTATAGATTTTGCAGGACGATGTTCTAGATGCTTTTAACTGAGAAGCACCTTTAGTGCTCTCTTTGCTGAGAGTTCTAAGGCTGAGCACTTTGCCAAATGTATTTTAAGCGGGCTCGACTATTACGGGAATGAAAGAATATTAGTTACCAACCTCATTTAAGAATGACTACCCTATTAAGCTTAATTCCTAAGAAGGTCATTTTCAGAACATGAGATGATTGCATAAAGACTCAGGGTGAAATAGCTCAAGTGACAGTTTCCGTGGCCTGCAGCTAAAGGCATGAAGCTGGAGTGATTTAGAAGTTCTCTTACAGCAAGGGACTTGCCTTGTCCCTAGCCCTTTCTCCTCTAAGCCAAGCCTTGAAACAAACCCAGCTCGGCACTTAATTAAGCCTTCTCTTTCCTTTGACTACAGTCACGGCCTGGATCGAGGGCAATCTTTTCTATTGAATGATATAACTCAGAATTTCCTTTTTCTACTGAGTTATATAACCCCAGGATAACCAAGGCCTCACCCTCTGACCTCGAGTCAATAATGTAACCTCTGTGTCCAAGTAACCGCACTTAGAAAAGAAGATATCAATATTGACCTAAAGAGTCAGAAAAGACTAACTTATTAATGATTTTTAAAGCACTTAAGATACACAAATCACTATAAAAATCCCGCCTGCAACAAGATATGAAGGCATAATTGAAGCACAAAGGCAAAGTGTCTCAGTGGGATGAACCACTTAGGTGCCATTTTGGTAGTCTTTGAAATTTGAGCAAAGGAGACGATCCACGATCCTTTTCCACCATTTTCTGCCAAAAGGGCAAATACATCAAAGTGATGGACACTTTTGAATTGGCCTTCTGCTTATTTCTCTACGGCTGCCTTATAAGAGTTTGACATAGTTCAAATGTGTCTAAAACGCTGAGATCTCCTTACTGTTTGGGTAATTTAAAAACATTTATTGTTGATGCAACATCGTTTATAGGTATATAGATATTCATGTTTCAAGGGTATAATATTAGGGCACAACACCCTCCACCAAGGTGCCCATTTCCTTTCATCACTGTATGTACTATACTTTCCACCAGATCCTATTCCCTTAGGGAACCTCAGATATGTCATTAAAGTCTGCTGGTTTATTTTCATAGGATGTCATCTATTCCCTTGCTTTCTTTATGTAACACATATTAATGAGATAGTTTGATATTAGTCTTTCTCTTTTTGATTTCTTTTTAGTATGAACCCTCCAATTCCATCCACGTTATAGCAAAAGGTGAGATTTCATCTTTCCTTACTGTTGAATAGTATTTCGTTGTGTATCAACACCACATTTTTCTTTATCTACTCCTTTATTCTTGGACACTTGAGTTGTTCTCAGATCTTGGCTCTAGGAAATAGTGCTTCAATAAACATTGGCATGCATCCAAATTAGATGATGGGAAGGTAATCAAGAGCTCAACAAACAATAACACAGAAGGCTCAATTAGCAATAAACAGCTTAATAAATTATTGGACAAGGACTTAAACCCACAATTAGATATAACTATTTTTACATAAAGATGGATTTTTATACTTATTGATTTTTATATTGACCTTTGTTATCTAATAAATTTCAACTCTATAATTGCATCAACAGTTATGGCTTTTGTCTACATTAAAATAAGTTTAACATTTTTTAAATAGAAAAATAAAATTTAAGCACAGCTGCCCAGATATCTTTTTTGTTAGTAATTGTGTGGTTTATTTAATAGATGAGATGCTTAGGATTGGAATTTACTGGATCATATAGTAGCACTGTTTAGGGCTGGGATATACAGGATATACAGGAAGCCAGGGGGTCACTCCCAATGATATTCTGCCAACCAGGCTGGTTGTCCAAGGATCAGGGTGCTCTTCAGGCCCTGCAGTGCTATGGACCACCAGGATGACACTCTATGTTTCTTGGGAGATTATGGGGTGCTGAAGATCAAGACAGGGTAAAGTGTGAGCAAAGCATGCACCCCTAATCCCTGTCCCATCTCCCCATTTCATTTAGTTTTTGTGTTTTAATTTTTTTATATTAAATCATAGTGACATGCACAGTTACGAAGATGTTCATGATTGGGTTTCAGTCATACACTGTTCCAACACCCATCCCTTCACCAGTGTACATTTCCTACCACTGGGAATATACCCCAGGGGCCCAAAAACACATAGCAGAAATGCGATCTGCACTTCTATGTTCATTGCGGCACCATTCACAATAGCCAGAATCTGGAAACAACCCAAGTGCCTGAGAACAGATGACTGGTTAAAGAAACTATGGTAGACCTATGCAATGGAATACTACACAGCCATTAAGAGGAATGAAGTCATGAAATTCTCTTAAAAACGGATGGACATGAACAGTATCATGCTGAGTGAAATGAGTCAGAAGGAGGACAGATATAGAATGACTCCATCTAGTTTTTTTTTTTAAAGAAACCTCTATACTTCTTTCCATGAAGCTGTACCAGTTTATTTATTTCCACCAGCGATCACTGTTCTTTCTTTCCCGTTTCCCTGATAGCACTTGTTCCTCACCTGTTTGATCCAGGTCATTCTCACTGGTGTGAGGTGAGACCTCATTGTCATTTTGATTTGCATTTTCCTGATCATCAGTGAGGATAAGCTTTTCTCACATGCCCTTTGACCATCTAGCTGTACGTCTTCTCTGAAGAAGTGTCTTTTCATCTTCTCTCCCCGTTTATTACAGGGCTGGTTGGTTTTTGTTGCTGAGCTTTACGAGAGCTTTATACAGGTTAGATGTTAATCCTTTGTCAAGTGTATGAAAATATTTTCTTAGTCTGTTGGCTTTTTTACTAAGCCATAGCTTCATTGACAGCACAAAAGCTAAAGTTTTGATGTCAACCCATCTGTTTCTTTTCGCTTTTGTTTTCATCGCCAGTGGGGTCAAATTGCTGAAGAAATCACTAAGGCCAGCATTATGGAGATTTTGGCTTATGTTTTCTTCAGTGTATTTTATGGATTAAGTTCTAACAGCTGTCTTTAATCCATTTACCTGAGAAAGGAAGAAAAGGTTGTACGGTTCATGGTGCAGAGGTCCCTCCTATATCCCAAGAGTGAGAGGCAGTGTCCAGTACCACCCCAAATCACCAAGCGTGATTCCGCAGCACTACTGATTCAATCCCTGGTACAACAAGTGAATCCCCCTTCAGTGTAGAGTAACAAAATGTGTGCAAGCACCCCAACCAAGCAGGAAGCCCCTGGACACTGCAAAAAAAAAAAATGATGGCAACCAAAGGAAGGGTAGAGGAAAGGAAAAACAAATAATAAAACAATTCTTTCGGGCTGGAGCGATAGCACAGCGGGTAGGGCATTTGCCTTGCATGCGGCCTACCTGGATTCGATTGCCAGCATCCCATATGGTCCCCTGAGCACTGCCAGGAGTAATTCCTGAGTGCATGAGCCAGGAGTAACCCCTTTGCATTGCCAGGTGTGACCCCCCCCAAAAAAAAGATCCAACTCTTTCATCCATTTTGTTAGAATTTGTACATGGTATAAGATAGCGGTTCTTTTGCATATGACTAGCCACTTTTCCTAACTTCCTTTGTTGAAGAGACTTTCTGTTCTGCTTGAAATGCTCTTTATGTGACTTAAATTTTCTTTTGTTGTTGTGAATCAAGAAAATCCTGTTTCTGGGGCCAGAACGGTAGTACAGTGGGTAGGGCATTTGCCTTGCACGCGGATGACCCAGGTTCAATACCTGGCATCCCATATGTTCCCCCAAGCACCGCCAGGAGTAATTCCTGAGCGCAGAGCCAGGAGTAACCCCTGAGCATCACTGGGTGTGACCAACAACAACAACAACAACAACAACAACAACAAAATCCTTTTTTTTTTTTTTTTATCTTTCCTTTCAGTGATGTGTATAGCACATTAATTGATTTGCTTATGTTGAGCCATTCTTGCATCACAGGGTGCATTTCACTTAGTCATATGTTTTGGTGAATTCAGTTCACTACAACCTTAAGGATTTTTTGCTTTTAGTGTTCATCACAGGGATTTTAGCCTGTAATTTTCTTTTTTAATGATGCCTCTGTTTTTGGCAATCTGGGTAACATTGGCCTCATGAAAACCGTTTGGAAGAGTCTGAACTTCAATATTTTGTGAAAAAAAAAAAGCACAGGTAACAGGACATCTTAAGATGTCGGGGCTGGACTGAGCTACCAGGATGAGCCCTACGTTCCTGCCCTTGGGTGGAGCACAAACATCTTGCCAGAACTCACTAGTAAATTCACTGAGACCGGGGCTTTTATTTGGAGGGAGTATTTTGATTGCTAATTTAATTTCTTTGCTTGTAGTTGGCCTTGTCATCCCCCTCTTGATCCAATCTAGGCAAGTTCTATCAGTCTAGAATTTTTATCCATTTATTCTAGACTCCCCAATTTTGGGGGAGGAAGGGGAAATAGGTTTTGGCCCACACCCAGCGGTGCTCAGGGTCTATTTCTGGTTCTGTGCTTTGGGGTTGCTCCTGGCTGTTGCTCTGGGGACCACATGATGTCAGAGATTAAACCAGAATCTGCCACAAACGAGACGGTCTCCTTAACCTCTATCTCCCCAGTGGTGTGTTCTCCGAGTTAATAGCATAAAGCTGTTGATAGCAGTCCCTTATGATTCTTTATATTTATTGTAAAAATCTTCCCCTTCATTTCTGATCCTGTTTATGAGAGCTTTCTTTCTGTTTCTATTTTAATTTGTGAGTATATTTTTGTTTGTTTCAGGACACAGTGTGTGTATGGTGCTCAGGGGTTATTCCAGAAAGTTCTCAAGGGAACATGCAGAATTGTGGATTGGACCAGGGCTCTCACATGCAGGCCTCTGAGACATCATCCCAGGGCTCTTTAAGAATCTAGACAAAGGTCTGTAAATCTTGTTTGTTCTTAAATAATAACAATAATAATAAGCTCTTAATTTTATTACTCTTTTGCATTGCTTTTCCTCCCTATTTATTCTTGCTCTGATTTTGATTTTTCTTCTACTTTTTTTGCCTTTCATTTGCTGTATCTTTTCTGTTTCCTTAAATGTGGTGTTATTTATTTGAGCTTTTTCTATTTTCCGAATAGAAGCCCTTATTGCTATGAACTTCTCTCTACTGGTTTTGCTGCGTCCCGTGTGTTCTGATAGCTATTGTCTTTATTTTTCTTTTCAGAAATTCTTTTATTCTCTTTATCACTGACCCAATAATTATTCAATAGTATGTTGCTTAGTTTCCAGAATATTTCAGGTATTGCCAGGTTTTCTTTGGGGGTGCAGGGGTCACTTCCAGTGGTTCCCAGGGGCTACCCCCTGCTGAGTGCTGAGATTCAAACCCAGGGCTCCTACAAACAAGGCACATGCTGCTCCAGCCCCCTCAGCTTCCTTTTTATGGTTAAATTCTACCTTCAAACAATTATCTGGAAAGATGCTTGTTAGAATTTTAATCTTTATCACTCTATTGATACCTTTTTTTTCACCCTAGAATATGGTCTATCCTGGACAGTGTTCCATTCACACTGGAGAATGTGTGTTTAGCTTTTTGAAGACAGAGAACACTGCAAATGTCTATCAAACCAAGTTCTTCTAACTTCTCCCTCAGAGATATTTATTTCCCCCTAGATTTTTCTCTTTGATGTGTCTAGTGGTGAGCGTGGGGTGCCCAGTCACCTACTGTTATCGGGTTGCTGTCTGTCAGGACCTCTCTTCGGGGTCATTAGTAGTTGCTGCATATAGTTTTGTTCCCCTTCATTTTGTGTGCATTTGTTAACAACTTACATTCTCTTCATATGTGGATCCCTTAATCATCATATAACGTCCAGCTCTGTGTCTTGTTCACTGTATCACTGGCATCCCATTATTCACTGATTTACTCGAGTGGGCGACCATAATGTCTCCATTTGTCCCAGCCCTGAGATTTTAGCAGCCTCTCCTTACTCATATTTCCCAATGATTGGAGGCTCTTTCAAGGTCAGGGGAATGAGACCTGTTACTGTTTTTGGCATATCGAATACGCCACGGGAGCTTGCCAGGCTCTTCTGCGTCTGTGTCTTGTTATTATTTTCAATTCTAATTAGGTTTTGTCTGGTATAAATATAGCCATTCCTATCTTTTCAAAGATACATAGTTTGCTTGTAGAGTTGTCTTCCAACTTCTTGCTTCCAGCTTACATGTTCAAGTTGCAAATTGTAGGAAGTTGGGTCTCTGTTTCCTCCTTCATCTGACCACTGTTACTTCTGATTCCGGAATTGAGGTCATTTGCATTTAGTGAAATTGTTGAAACAGAAGAATTTGTTCTGGGCACCCCCACATTTTATGATCTTGGAAACAATTTACTACTTCCTAGTGAGGTTTCTTTTCTTTCTTTTGTCTTTCTTTTTTTTTCTGGGTCCTCTTATTTTCTCATACTTTGGTATGTTGCCTATGTTGTAGAATCAGGTTCCATTTGTCTCTTGTTATTTCTTTGAAGTCATTTTGTATTGGGGTAACCACAAATTGTTATCTAAAATATGGTTTTTTTTTTAAATTGCCTTTTAAATTAAAAGCAAGTAGGTCTGAAGTTTGGCCCAGCAGAACCCATCATTACTCTCCCACCCCCATGTTTTATGATTTTTGAAACAATTTACTACTTCCTAGGGTTTTTTCTTTGTGTTTTTTTTTTTGGAGGCACACCCAGTGATGCTCATACCCAGTGGTGCTCTTGATGTCGGGGGGCCCCATGGGTGGCTCATGTGAACTGGGGAGGAGAAAGCTGGTCACTTTCTCCCGATCCGCCTCTGCCACCTGGGACCCAGGGTTACTGGGTTCTTGTCTCACCTCGAAGAAAGGAATTTCAGGAGTAGAGGGGCAGTGAAATTACAGCTTTTATTTGGAGGTCTTGAAGGGAAGGAGGGAGAGAAAGTGGGAGAGAGTGGAGAGTAACATGCTCAAGAGAGAACCCGGATTTCCCCAAGGGCGGAGAGAGCCCCTGCACACATTCCAGCATTAAACATTAAGGTCTGAAAGTACACATCTCAAGAGGGGAGATGTGGGCGACACAGGTGCTCGGCCACATGGGCACAAGCAGCACATGGGCTCTGGCAGCATATGGGCGCCCTTCCTTTGTCCAAGGTGGCCTTTATAGGGTTTCTCCAACCTGCCCCCATGTGGGGCATCTTTCAAGGTAAAAGTCTGTTGCTAAGGAGGTTGCCAGGGGCACTGGGTGTGGTGAGGGTCTTCTTTGAAATTCCTTTCCTGACCTTTGGTTTCTGCTGGACTTCTCTGGGTCTGTTGCTGTAGATAGATGAGGGTCTTATCAGGCCTTACTGCCTGTTTTTTCCTGTTTTCTGCTGAGGGTCTTATCAGGCTCTCAGGGCTATTTCTTCCCAGGAAATCTTTGCCATTGCCTTGGGAAGGGACCTTCCCTATCTGCCTGCCTATCTACGTCACTCTTACTCCTGGCTCTGTGCTCATGTGCTTAGGGATTATTTCTGGCAGAGCTGGGAGATCTGTATGTGGTACTGGGGATTGACCCTGGGTTAGCCGCAGACAAGGCAAGTGCTCTACTGTACTATCTCTTCAGTGGGTTTTCTTTGCCTTTTGTAGAAAGCCACTGAGTATTTATCATAGAGGTGTTTAGTGGTCACGGTTCCTGCGCGATTTTTACCATGAGAATTGTTATATTATAATGAACACACGGACTGGAGCAATAGCACAGTGGGTAGGGCGTTTGCCTTGCATGCGGCCAACCCGGGTTCGATTCCTCCATCCCTCTTGGAGAGTCCGGCAAGCTACCGAGAGTATCCCGCCCGCGCGGCAGAGCCTGGCAAGCTACCCATGGCATATTGGATATGCCAGAAACAGTGACAAGTCTCACAATGGAGACATTACTGGTGCCCGCTCGAGCAAATCGATGAACAACTGGAAGACAGTGCAGTGCTAATGAGCACATCTGAGGTTGGAATCACCCACCCATCACTTGGTTCTCCTCTTTTAATTTTCCTTTTTTTGGGCGGGGCATATGCAGAAGTGCTCAGGGTTTACTAACTGCACTCAGGAATCACGCCGGGCAGTGCATGTGGGATGCCTGGGTGAAACCTGGGTCAGCAAGGCAAGCGTCCTTCCCGCTGAACCATCCCTTGGGCCCTCACCGCCATGTCCCTGCCCTGAAGGTCCTCGCCTTGGGGCTGTTTAGCATCTGTAGCACATGAATTTCCTGCCCAGATGTATTATGTTTCCAGCACTGTACCTGAACCTATAAAAGAAAGAGACATGCTCGAAGGCATGACACGATTTGAAGGACAAGTGAGCACTGGCCATCACGTGGGTCACTGAGTCCTGGATGTCCAGCTGCCCTGCCCTGCCCTGCGCCCTCGCTGGGTGGGTGGGGGAGGGGACGCTGCTGGGCAGCTGCATTCCGGGCTAGCTCGGGATCAGGGAAACAAGGAACCCCAACATCTGGAAAGCCCGGACGCTCGTGAAGGGTGGGATCCGGCTAGGGGTCCGAGGCAGAGCACGCATCCGGGTGCAAACCCTGCAAGGCGCGCTGAGCCTTGCAGCTCGAGCCTCACCTAGAAGAGGAAGGTTCCGATCCAAAGCGCCTGGGAAGGTCCCCCGCCACCCCATCCCCCGCCCCTCTGCAGGGCTTGGGAGCCGCGCCGGAGTCCCCGGCAGGGGCCGCTGCAGCCCCGAGGAGGGGCCCGAGCGCTGCGCCCCGGCCTGCGGGTTCCGCCCCGCGCCAGCTCGCTGTCTCAGGTGCGTGTCCCCCACCGGCCCGGGCCCTGCTGCGCGGTTGTCCCCCCCTTCCACCTCCTCCTCCTTGCGGCCCCCAGCCCGGCCGGCCGAGCCGGGTCACCGCCTGGACCTCCCAGGACGGAAGCGGCGCGGGCGGCCCGCGGTGCGCATGCGCGATCGGCGCGCCCCAACCCCTGGGCTACCGGGAGGGACCCTGGGCAGTGGCCTGGCGGCGATCGGGGCCCAGCGTGGGGCAGTTGAGGCCTGAGAGGCCAGTTGGGGACGGGGAGGAGCTCGGGCAGCCCCGCACGGAGTGTCCCGAGGGCTCCCGCAGTATCCCGGGGGGCAGGTGTGGGTCCCCTGGGCTGGCGGTGGCTGGGGCGTGCAGAGGAGGGTTTGGAGGTGCATGGGGCGAGGGGTGTTCAGGGGCATGGGGGAAAGAGGAAGCGGGGGGCGGCGAGGGGGGGTCTGGCCTGTTAGGCCAAATGGGTGAAAGTGTGAAGAAAGTTCCAGAGCCTCTCCCCACCTCCTCCCCGCCGCCAGCCTGGCTGCACCGTGCTTTGGGGGCGCACTGGATGTTGGCGGGGTGGGGGAGCCCAGTGGTAGGAGAGCCCCACGAGGTGTCTGGAAGCCTGGGCTGTGGTGCTGGCCCGGATCCCAGGGTGGACGTGACGGAGTCTGAGCGTGGGGACGCAGCCACGGGCAGGTCGCTGGTGACCTTGACCCCAGCACGTGGTGGCCTAGGGGAAGCGGGTGATTTGGCCGCGTGGACCGCGGCTAGCAGGGACCTGCAGTTGGTTATTTATTTAGCTCAGAGTTTCAGAACAGGACTCAGCGAGCGCCCCAGGAACTTTTGGCAGTTTCTTTAAGTATACTCAGGTATTTCATTTCTTATTAATTAATTTGTTTTTTGGGGGGTCTCAGCCAGAGGCACCCGGGGCTTGGTGCCTTGCTACGGGGTTACTTGCCCCTGGTGGTGGACCTGAGGGGTCCAGGCTGTGCCTGCATTGAACTTGAACGCCTGATTCCTGATGCTAACTTTTCGCTTATTGTATCTTTCTGACTTAGTAGGAGCGCCCCCCCTTTTTTTCATGGAGGGTGTGCAGATTTTTTTTTTTCTTCCTAATTTGTTAGGTGACTTTCTTAGAAGAAAACCCTCTTCAAATGGACTGACATTCACCCCGAGTAATGCCAACTGGCCAACTGGCATTACTGATTCTGATAGAGTTTACTTCTTCCCCTGAGCCTCTTCCCCATGGGACACCCCCCACCCCCACCTCAAGGTAAATCAAGGCAAAGAGACTGCTGCCTTTTCAGGGCAGTTTCCACCTCTGCGGGCCTCTGAACCAGATCTTCTGAGTTTTAACCACTCCGACTTCCAGTTCCAGCCACTACCCTTTGAGTTTGCTTTTAGACCTTATCGGTAGATAAACTCGTGTAAGGTAGCACCTCGCCTGCCTCAGTTCCCCCTGAAGGGCAGGTAAACGGTGGCACAGAGGATGCTGCCCAAACATACTTGGCGGTGGCCTTGAGGTGAGCGTTTCCTCTCTCGGCAGGAGCAGATTCCAGGTGGCATTATTCACAGACATGTACACATGTTGCTTTTCATCAAGACTCAGTTTTCACATTTACTGAGAGACTTGCAGCACATCTTGTGAATTAATAGAAAATTTGGGCTGGAGCGATAGCACAGCGGGTAGGGCGTTTGCCTTTCATGCAGCTGATCAGGGTTCGATTCCCAGCATCCCATGTGGTCCCCCGAGCACCGCCAGGAGTAATCCTTAGCATCGCCAGGTGTGACCCAAAAAGCAAAAAAAAAAAAAAAAAAAAAAAAAGAAAGAAAAAGAAATTCCCACATGCATTTATTTTTAAAGCATGTGAAATACAACTGGAGTGGTAGAAGTAACCCATGAAATCAAAATGGTTTACTGACTTATTACTTCAGACAGACATAAAGAATATATTCTACTGATAGAATGGTACGTTAGTCTGATAGATGCTTCAAACAAAAAGTGCATATAGATTTAGAGTCTATCTAATCCATGAGCGTGTATAAGTGCACATACTTATTGTTTGATATAATGTGTAGAAGAATAAGGGCATCTTTCATTTTCTCGGCAAAGGATCCAGAAGCTGGTGGTTTGGGGAGCTGGAGATAGCTCATTGAGCTGAGCGCAGGCTTTGCTCTGAGAAGATTGATTTCCGCCCCCAGCTTGGTGTGGTACACACACCAACTCCAGCATCACCACCTACAAACTCTTGGTGTGTGCCAGGAGCAAAAATTAAAAAAAAGAAAAATATTAGGGATTTTTGTAATATTGGTACATGAGTGAATAAAACATCTTAAAATATTTTCATTATGAAATTAGTATTCATTAAAACATTTCAATAGAAAATTTTGCATGGAAAAAATCTCTATGTCTAATCCTGTCAATTCCCTGATTAAATATCCCTTAAAAGTCTTCTTTTTTTTTTTCTTTTTGGGTCACACCCCGGCGATGCACAGGGTTTACTCCTGGCTCTGCACTCAGGAATTACTCCTGGCAGTGCTCAGGGGACCATATGGGATGCTGGGATTTGAACCCGGGTCGGCCGTGTGCAAGGCAAATGCCCTAGCTGCTGTGCTATCACTCCAGCCCCCAAAAGTCTTCGTTTTTTGTTTTGGAGCCGAGCCCAGTGTTGCTGAGTGTGTACTCTTGATTCTGTACATAGGGATCACTCCTGGTGGGGCATGGGACCATCTGGGATACCTAGGGTTGACATGTGCAAGAAGAGGCCGGAGAGATAGAACAGCAGGTATGTTTTCTTGGGGGCCACACCCAGCAATACCCATGGCTTACTCCTGGCTCTGCACTCAGGAATCACTCCTGGCGGTGCTCAGGGGACCATATTAGATGGTCGAACCTGGGTTGGTGTTGTGCAAGGCAAACACCCTATCTACTGTTCTATCTGCCCCCTGCCCCCAAATATTTTCTTAAATCTACAGAAGCACAGGGTTTTCTGAAACCGTTCTAAATTTAAATATTAGAAGGCAAAACTGGAAACAAATACCTTTGAAAGGGGTCGACACCGGTTGTGCGACCAGCCTACGCCTCCCTCATGCAAAGTGGGTGCTCAGTGCATTGTGCTATTCTCCAGCCCCCTCAAGATATGTGTTAAACTTAAACCGATAGGAAATGTCGCTTCTGGAAGGGGCTATTGGGAGTTTGGGCAGTATTGGGAACTTGAATCTTCACAGGTCTAGACAAGATGTGCAGCAAGCTCATTTATTTTATTTTTATTTTTTGCTTTATGGGTCACACCCAGCGATGTTCAGGGGTTACTCCTGGCTCTGCACTCATGAATTACTCCTGGCAGTGCTTGGGGGACCCTATGGGATGCCGGGGATCGAACCCAGGTCGACCTAGTGCAAGACAAACACCCTACCCGCTGTACTGTCGCTCCGGCCCCAAGCTCATTTATTTTTGAAGCACACTGGCAATGATTGGGGATACCCCCGGCTTTTCGACGTGTGGGGAATCACCCCTGGTGGTGCTCAGTACCATGAGATTACCGGGGATCATGCGAGGGATCTGCCATAGGCAGGCTAAGTGCTTTAATCCTGTACAGTCCCTCTGGCTGCAAGATGTGTAAGTTTGATAATGATTACCTGTGGCCCACTCTTGAAGGCCTTAAGTGGATCTTGAAAAACCCTCTTAAATATTAAAACTGGGTGAAGGGAACATAGAACTCATTTTTTTTTTTCAAAAAAACTGTTTAAGATTTTTCCCTAATTAAAAAAAAACCCACAATCTAATTTTAGAATATTTTCACCATGTTTTAGAACATTTCATCATGTGATAGTTGCACAACTCTGAGAAAGCGAAATAAGAAATCCAGAGCCATCGTAGCACAGAACATGCCCTTTACGGAGTTGTTATGGATCATTTGCTTTTCCAAATAAATTTTGTTACAAGCTTATCATGGCCATGCTGGTTGAAATTTATTTTCACCATGCTTCCTTCAGGTGGAGCTGGGGGTGGGTTGCTTCTCCCTGGCTTTTGCCCATCCCCCTCCACATATGTCCCCACCCTCACCCCCGTCTCTTTGTGCTCTCTGGCCTGTCTCCCAGGTCCTTCTACTGACTTGTCTGCTGATGTAGTTCTGGAGACCAACAATGTCCCATTTTTCTCTAACCTAATCTCTTTTTCAATTATTCCAAAAGCTTCTTGTCCATTCTTCTCTATTATAGCAGAGACAGGCTTCAGTGACCAGGCCCAGGGGACCCTCTGGGGTGCCGGAGATTGAACCTGGGTCAGCTGCACTCAAGGCAAGCGCCCTACCTGCCATAATACCTCTTGGCCCTTTGATTCTTAGTTTTAAATGAGGCTTATTGAAATCAAACTTACATACTATAATAGCTTTTTTTTTTCCTTTTTTGGTCACACCCAGCGATGCTCAGGGGTTACTCCTGGCTCTGCACTCAGGAATTACCCCTGGAAGTGCTCAGGGGACCACATGGGATGCTGGAAATCAAACCTGGGTCGGCCGCGTGCTAGGCAAATGCCCTGCCCGCCGTGCTATTGCTCCAGCCTTGATATCTATTATTTTTTTTACGTGGTTTTCTGAGTTTTGAAAAAACACCACAAAATAAAGACAATGGATTTGCCATTGCTTAAAAAGATTCCAGGGGCTAGAGATATTATATAATAGATAAGGCCTGGAATAGGGTTGGCTCAGATTTGGTCCTCGGCACCTGTTATGATCCCCTGAACCTACCAGGAGTGATGTCTGAGTGCAGAGCCAGGAGTAAGCCCTGAGCATCACCAGGTATGAAAAAAAATAAAAAGATTTCTTGTCCCTCCTTGCCTTTTTCTCTCCTAGTTGTCAGGAAACTGTGGATGTCATTTCTGTACCTAGAGTATTACCTCTTCTGAATATCATATAAATTGGTCTCAAGTAGCATATAGCTTTTTGTATTTGGGCTTGGGGCTCTTTCACTTAGCACTGTGTGTGTGTGTGTGTTTTAAAGAAAGTAACTTTATTTTGAAATAATTTTAGGTTTACAGGAATGTTGCAAAATTTGTACATGGAGTTCCCACTTAGCATTTACCTGATTTCCCCCCAGGTTAACATCTTACCCAGTAGATGATCTGAAGAGGGGTGTTTACACTGATACAGTATTATTAACTAATTTGCAAGCTTGGTTTAAAACTTCCTGGTCTCACACCAACATTCCTTTCCCCATCTTTATCATGTGTTCTTATCATTTAACTGAGTGCACACACTTTGAGGGAAAAATACCATCCAGGTGCGGTATGCTATATGCCTGTTGAATGATACCGTATCAGGAGATAGAGGAAGTCGCCTCTTTTCCTACTACTGGTGATGTTAACTTTGATCACTTGGTTTAGCTTTTCACTGATAGGTTTTTCCACGGTCAAGTTGCAGTTGCCTTACAGGCTAGAATTCACTGCATTTGTTGCCTGATGTTGCTGGAGGGATGAGACTCGTGGTGGAGCACAGCTCTGTTCCCACACTCTTGTCCCATCATTATATTGTAGAGTAAGTTCAGGACACCTGAAGTGAGAGTATCACATAGCAAGAGTTTAAGAGAAGCAAAGGAAAGCACATGTGCAGGAGGGGCGTCAGAAAAGTTATTCTGGAACCAGAGAGATAGGACAGCAGGCAGGATGCTGGCTTTGTGCATGGCTAACCCGGGTTGAATCCCCAGCATCCCATCTGGTCCCCAAGCCCTGCCTGGAGTGACCCCTGAGTGCAGAGCCAGAAGTACACTCTGAGCACCACCAGGTGCAGCTCAAACCCCACCCCCCCCCCCACAACCAAAAAAAAAAAAAGTTGTGCCTGTTATTTGTCCAGAGATTTATACAGGAATAAAGAAACTGCTCTTAATACAGGTAAGCTCTGAGGACTGATCATAGTGAAGGTTTTTTTCTTATCCATGTGCCAGTATTCGGGCTTTCTCTCTTGTTCCTGCCACCTGGCACCACAGCATCCTGTTATGTCCCAGTTCAGCCCAGGACATGATTCTCCCATGGGTTTGGCTTGGAGAGTCTATTCCCGTCTCCCCTGGACAAGGAGACCTTGGGAAACTGCTCCTGCCTGGCTCTGAGAAGGGAGATGCTGCAGAGTCACTGTCATTGCATTGGGAGACATTGTTACTGTTTTTGGCATATCCAATAAGCCACGGGTAGCTTGCCAGGCTCTGCCGTGCGTGTGCGATACTCTCGGTAGCTTGCCGGGCTCTCTGAGAGGGGTGGAGGAATCGAACACGGGTCGGCCGCATGAAAGGCGAATGCCCTTACCACTGTGCTATCGCTCCAAACATGGCAAATCGGAGGTGGTAGAATTGAAGAGGGAGTCTCTTCCCACACGGACAAAGGGAATCCTGAGGATTTCTCTTCCAACATTAGCAGTTTTGGGCACCAAGTCACATTCATCGTCTGGATGAGCCTTGGTGGGCCCCGTTTATAAGGTGATGACCATCGGCTTGCTTTCTGTCCTGACCTGGCACGGATAAGCCAGTGATTTGCTCCTGATGCACATCAGTCATTTCTCGAGACACCTAACGCCAGACCGGGCCACCTTTTAACCACGGAGAATCAGGACAGAACTGAAACATCTCCACAGTTGGGTCTGAATCCAGACAAAAAGCAAGAACACGGTCGAAACTTGGGCAATAACAAAACATCCTCCTCGCCCCGCTGGTGGGAGGGCTGCTGCTTCCTGACCGTCAGAGCTCGGGCCTCACCTTCTGGATAAGATTCATGGAAAGATTCACCCAGCGCGTCCTGTTTGCTGACAGCAGGCTGGTCCAAGACAAAGTCCCATTTCCTTGAGCCCTCCTCGGCCTCATCTAACCCCGGCCCGGAGCCTGTAATCCATCTTTTCTCACCCTGTCACTGACCCCCTGCAGGTCCTCAGAGGGTGAGGTGCCGCTTGCTGGCCTTGGCAGGAACTCCTGGGCCATGTAGAAAGACATCACAGAGGCACATATCTTGGAAATTCTGACTTCTGCTTTTGTCCCCATACATTCCATTTTGTTTTTTGATTATTTATTTATTTATTTTTTGCTTTTTGTGTCACATCCCGAGATGCACAGGGGTTACTCCTGGCTCTGCACTCAGGAATTATCCCTGGTGCTCGGGGGACCATATGGGATGCTAGGGATCGAACCCGGGTCGGCCGCGTGCAAGGCAAACACCCTACCCGCTCTTCTATTGCTCCAGCCCCACATTCCATTTTAAACTGCAATGCTGTTTTAGAATTCTCGTGAATTCTTCCATTTGAAAAAAAAAATGGGCCAGAGAGGACAATGGGTACAGTGCTTGCCTTGCGCACTGCTGACCTGAGTTTGATCCCCGACACTGCGTACGGTCCACTGAGTCTCTTCAGGGGTAAGGCCTGAGCACCATGAGGTATGGCCCCGAATTTAAAAACTAAAATGAAAGGCAGACTCACCAATGCAAATAAATACTCGCTGGTATATTCTTATATCTCCTTTCCTGTCTCTCATAAAACACTATTTGTACCTTGAGGAACTCTCTATTATGTTAGAGAAAACTTTTTTTTTTCACATATAAGAATCTGAATAGGGGCTGGAGCAATAGCACAGCTGGTAGGGCATTTGCCTTGCAGGTGGCTGACTCAGGTTCGATTCCCAGCATCCCATATGGTCCCCTGAGTACTGTCAGAGGTAATTCCTGAGTGCAAAGCCAGGAGGTAACCCCTGTGCATTGCCAGTGTGACCCCAAAAGCAAATAAAAACAAAACAAACGAAAAAATAGCAGTAAAATATATGTAACATTGACTGTCTTAGCTAATTTTAAGTGTATAGCTCAAGAGTGTTAAGTATTTTCACATTTTTGTGCACCCAATTTCCAGAAATGTTTCACCTTGTGGAAATGAAGCCCTTCTGCCCCTTGTTGTAGGGGCCTTATTGTGTTTTGTTTGGACTACATCCAGTAGTGCTCCAGTGCAACTCCTGACTCAGTGCTCCTGAGTTGCTCCTGGTGGTGCTGGGGAACCATGCAGTGCCAGCGGTCACACCTGGGCCTCCTGCATGCGAAGTATGTGCTCAGCCTGCTGAGCTCTCCCTGCCCCACCCCCTCATCCTAGAGTGCAGTTATACACTTTATGTAGGTGGCAGTGCAGTTCACCCTTTTAGAGTACAGTCCTGCTGGTTTGGAGAGACTCAACACTATCATAATCGAGATGCAGGACGGTCCCACCCATTACCACCCCCACCTGGCCCCTGATCACTCCTTCCCTCTCAGCCAATCACTGGCATATGTTTTCTGTCCCTGCAGTTTCAGAATGTCATCGCAGTAGGATTGCACATACATTTTTCCCCCCATAGCAGCCACAGTCTATATTGCAAAAGAGCCATTGTTTATTGATGTTGTCTCCTTTTTTTCAAATTGGGTCCATTTGAATCAGGTTTATATGTAAACCTGTCAATCTGTAGCAACCATGAAGATCTGCTGCTGGCATTGTTGGGAGATTTTTTTTTCTTGTTCTTTTCAAAATTTTTGATGCCAGCTATCAAACCCTTCAAAGCAAAGCGTGCTCTCCACCACTGAGCTACCTCCCCACCTCCTGCTCCTGGAAATTCGTGTTAAGGTTATTCTTTTGCATGGATTTCTGTAGGAAAACATGCATTTTTCTGATGGTTTCCCTTTGTTTTTTTTTTTCTTACGGCAGAGCCTGGCAGGTTCCCCGTGGCATAGTTGATATGCCAAAAACAGTAACAAGAAGTCTCACAATGGAGATGTTACTGGTGCCCGCTCGAGCAAATTAATGAACAATGGGATAACAGTGACAGTGACAGTTGTATTTTTTCTAAAGCCCACCCTGGGAATCAGTAGCACTGAAGACCCCAGATGCGAGCCCTCCAGACGGCCCCGAGGAAGCTGGTTTCCCAGCTGTTCTGTGGACTGAAGCCTTCCACGGCCACAAGAGCCCAGATTTGCCCGACGATGACTCGTCCAAGTTCAAGTAGGTCCTGCTTAGCCTACCCTGTCCTCCCTCCGCTGGAGTTGGAAGCTGTGTGTGTGCGTGTGAGTGTGTGCGCGCGCGCGCGCGTGTGTGTGTGTGTGTGTGTGTTGAGGATAGAGCATCAACTCTATTCAGACATTTTCTTATTTCTCCTGGAACAATCTCCCAAGCACCACACACATGACATTAATTTATTTTCTTTGCTTTTTTTTTTCTTTTTGGGTCACACCCGGTGATGCACAGGGGTTACTCCTGGCTCTGCACTCAGGAATCACTCCTGGCGGTGCTCAGGGGACCCTATGGGATGCTGGGAATTGAACCTGGGTTGGCCACATGCAAGGCAAATGCCCTACCCGCTGTGCTGTCGCTCCAGCCCCCTAGTTTATTTTCTTGGGGGCTGGGAGTAACTCCTGAGCATTGCTGGGTATGATTCCAAAGCCGAAAACACAAATAGAAAAAAAAAAACAGCTGAACTCTGGCTCCATTTTTATCTTTTGGTAACGTTTCTGATGCTTTAGGTTTGCTCAGGTATATTTCCCATTCCCCTCTGCCAGCCTCGGGAGGGAAAAGGATGTGAAGCACCCACTCCGCTGCGCGCGTGTGTGTGAGTGTGTGTGTGTGTGTGTGTGTGTGTGTGCGCGCGCGGTGTCCCCAGCTGCCAGAGGCGCTGGTGACCGCACAAGCACAGTGGTAGAACCTCCCCAAGGGCTGGAGTGTTCAGGAAGACGCCCACCCCCCAAAGCTTTCCCACCACCCCACATCCAACATGATTGTACCTTCCATCTTTTCCCCAAGAACCCGGCACGGATTGACTTTTGGGGGGGTTCCCCTAGTCGGTACTCAGGAGTGCGGGGTCCCTCCCCTGACTCTTCGTGGCCTGATGGCTTAGTGCAGGGGCCCCAGGATGCAATGACACTGGGGACTTGTTCTGGGGATCCCTGGGCCCCCACCCCAGAGTGCTGAGGGGTCTCTAGTAGCGCACTTGCGAGGGCTCAGGGAACCACGTGGTGCAGCGTAGGACCTGCCCAGCCGTGAGGGAGCCAGAGGGCAGGGCACGGTGCCCAGGATGGGCAGAGCGCCTGCACCAGGGCGGGGGAGGCAGAGCCAAGGCAGCATGCCCCGTGTCCCTGCAGCCCTTGCTTGCTTTTATAAATGGGGGGATGGTGGGGGTCATCCTTGGTGGCGCTGACTGTGTGGCACTTCCAGGACCCCCCTACATGAGGATGGGGGAAGGGGACACCATGCCCTGTTGGGGTAGGAACCCAGGGCCTCCTACATGCCAAGCCCCTAAAGCCACCCCCACGCTCCCCAAACCCCGGCCTCTTGGTCAGAACCCCGCGACCCCTGTCACACGGGTCACATCCTCCGGGATGGAGCCTGCGCGTGTCGGGACTGGTTTTGCCCCGACGTCTTGGCGGGTAACTGCACACCAGGTCGAGGCTGGACGTCAGCCAGAGACCGTGTCGTCCCAGGCGGTCCCCGGGTGTAACGCAGGTGTTCTCCTCCGTCTAGACATGGCCGACTTTCGGAAGCTCTTCGCCAAGGCGAAGCACATCGTCATCCTCTCGGGGGCTGGCGTCAGTGCGGAGAGCGGGGTTCCCACGTTCAGGGGCGCCGGGGGCTACTGGCGGAAGTGGCAGGCGCAGGTGAGTGCGGTCCCGGGACGCGCAGGGACCGCCCTGGGCGGTGGGGAGTTTGACTGTGAACCTCTGAGCGCCTGAAACCCGGACAGGGACGTTCCGAAGGGAACACTGATGCTGTCACTCGGTCCCTGGGGGTCGGAGCTCAGTTTGGAGGGGGCTTTCCAAAAATGTCTCTTTTTTTCCTTTTTATACTTGTTTTGGTAACTATTTTATTTTTTTTTAATTTGTTTTATTTTATTTTTTATTTTTTGCTTTTTGGGTCACACCTGGCAATGCTTAGGTGCTACTCCTGGCTCTGCACTCAGGAATTACTCCTGGCGGCGCTCAGGAGACCATATGGGATGCTGGGAATTGAACCCGGGTTGGCTGTGTGCAAGGCAAACACCCTACCTGCTGTGCTATTGCTCCAGCCCCTTGGTGACTTTTTTTTTTTTTTTTTTTGCTTTTTGGGTCACACCTAGAGATGCACAGGGGTTACTCCTGGCTCTGCACTCAGGAATTACTCCTCGTGATGCTCAGGGGACCATGTGGGATGCTGGGAATGATCACCAGGGCAGGGCTGGAGCCCATGTCCATCCATTTTTAAGCGAATTTCATGACTCCATTTTTCCTAAAAGCTGCGTCGTATTCCACTGTGTAGATGTACCACAGTTTCTTTATCCAGTCGTCTGTTCTTGGGCACTGGGGTTGTTTCTAGATTCTGGCTATTGGGCATAGTGCCTCGATGAACACAGCAGTGCTGATGGCTTTTCCGCTCTGTGATTTGGGGCCCCAGGCATCTCTTGTTGAATTGGGCTTTTTAATGGCGGCGCCATATACATGAATGCAGTTCCCCCCTGACAGGCGCAGTATCTACTGCATTTTAACAGTTGTCTGTGCTGGAGCAGCACTGCCTGGGGGTCCACAGGGCATGTCCCAGCCCAGATACTACCCCGAAGTCCTCTGTGATCTGCCCCCTTCTTTCCCTGCCCCAGAAAAATGGAGATTTAGACAGTGTCCAGGGGCTGCTCCCGGCCCTGTGCTCAGGGCTCCCTCCTGGCACTGCTTGAGGGCCCTGAGGGGTGTTAGGGATAGAACCGGAGGACCAACACCTGCAAGGCTGATGCCTTAATCCCTGCGTAGGCCTGGGGTGGGTCACACGATCCCCGCCTTATACCTGGGGAGAGTGAAGTGATCTGTCAGGCTCCTGTCTGTGTCCCAGGACCGAGGCACGATTGGTGTCCAGGCCTGGCCCTGTGCCTGCCCCGTGGCCCGCCTGCCTCAGACAGCTTGCCCCCTGCCGACCCCACCTGCCTCGGTTCTTTATTCACGTGGAGTTTCTCTGGTGTGGTGGGGATCGAGGCCCCAGACAGCCTTGTGTGTGTGTGCCCTGCCGCCTGCCAGCCACCGCTGGCCCTTTGCCTGCGTGCATGTCACAGAACCCAGCCCAAGAGTGCTCTGGGGCGTGAGCTCCCCTCCACACCCCATCCCTGTCTGACCCCGGCCTCCTCCCGTGCCAGGACCTGGCCACGCCGCAGGCCTTTGCCCGGAACCCGTCCCAGGTGTGGGAGTTCTACCACTACCGGCGGGAGGTGATGCTGAGCAAGGCGCCCAACCCCGGGCACCTGGCCATCGCCGAGTGTGAGGCCCGGCTGCACAAGCAGGGCCGGCGCGTCATGGTCATCACCCAGAACATCGACGAGCTGCACCGCCGGGCCGGCACCAAGAACCTTCTGGAACTCCACGGTGAGCGAGCTGCTGAGTTTCCAGCACGGGTTTCACCCTTTCCCATCGGGACTCATCAAACCTGATTCTGGGGTTCGGCATGGGGACAGGACCCCAGGTATCGTGTGTGTGTGTGTGTGTGTGTGTGTGTGTGTGTGTGTGTATGTGTGATGGAGAAGCTCTGGTCTGGACCCTGAGCATCTCTTGTGTGTGTGTGTGTGTGTGTGTGTGTGTATGTGTGTGATGGAGAAGCTCTGGTCTGGACCCTGAGCATCTCTTGTGTGTGTGTGTGTGTGTGTGTGTGTGTGTGTGTGTGTGTGTGTGTGATGGAGTGATGGACAAGCACTGGTTTGGACCTCAGGCATTTTGTGATCTTGTGTCTGTGTGTGAGTGTATGTGTGTGTGTGGTGGAGAAGCACTGATCTGGACCCTGGACATCTCGTGTGTGTGTGTGTGTGTGTGTGTGTGTGTGTGTGTGTGTGTGTGTGTGATGGAGAAGTGCTGGTCTGCCAGTCACATGAGCCCCCTTAGGGCATGCTCTCAAGGGGCCTTCTGAGCCGTAGCTCCCGGGGGCTTCAGGGAAGCTGGAGCTCTGGGGCGTTGGCCGTGGTCTTTGCAGGATCCAGCAACTCTGGGGGGCCCCTCCCTCCCCTCTCACCTCCCCGCACAGTCCTTCCCCAGGACATTTGCATGCAAGAGGCCACAGGGGGTTAGTCCCAGAGACTGGGGTCCTGGAGGTGGCATTTCCGGAAGCACAGCCCAGTGGGGGGACGTGGTGGGTTTGTGTGTGTGCTGTGAAGTTGCCTGCGTCTCCGCATTTGTCACCACCCCAGTCACAGAAGTGTCCATGGAACCCAGACAGGTCAGGGTCGCTCAGCCCTAACCGGGGTCTGTGCTCCTCCGCCGGTCTTGGCTGTTTCCGCAAGGCACTTCTCGCTTCTCCCAGAGCTGGAGTGTGGATTGTGTCACCGGCCACGGATCGTGTGGGGCACTGATACCTACCAGGCAGAGCTGTTTAGGGACTTAGATGATAGAGCCTTATTAGTTGGGGTTCTTGTGGTTGCAGACAATAACAACCCTCTTATAATATAAGAAAAAAAAATAGAAAGAACTTCCTTCTTTTATCAAACCTTTGGCTTAAAAATACACGGGGGCTGGAGCGATAGCACAGCAGGCAAGGCGTTTGCCTTGTACGCGGCCGACCCAGGTTCGATTCCCAGCATCCCATAGTGTCCCCCGAGCACCTCCAGGAGTAATTCCTGAGTGCAAAGCCAGGAGTAACCCCAGAGCATTGCCGGGTGTGACCCAAAAAACACCATAAAAATGCACCCTGTGTTTTGGGCTGAAAAGATATGGAGGCTAAGGTGCTTATCTTGCATGTGGTACCTGGGATTGAACTGTGGTTGGCTCTGAATATGACCCGCCTCCTACAGCACCGTCTGGAGTGACCCCTGGGAACCAGTGGGTGTGGCCCAAATCCTGCTTCCTTAAAAAAAAGAAAGATTTTTTGTTTGTTTGTTTGTTTGTTTGTTTTTTGGTTGTTTTGTTTTTAGGTCATACTTGGCAGTCCTCAGGGCTTACTCCTGACTCTGTGCTCAGGAATCATTTCCTGTGGTGCTCAGGGGACCATACGGGGTCCCAGTAACAGAACCCGGGTCAGCCACATGCAAGCAAGTGTCCTACCCACAGTGCTGTCGTGCTTTTGATGCGACACTTGGAAAGACACTCTGCCCACGCACAGTGACAAGAAAAACACGACATTCTGCTATGTGATCACTGGAATTGTTTGTGCCCACAAGACGGGCTTGTTGAAACCTTATGTAGGCACAGAGTTTTAGCACTGGCATCACTCTGCTGCCTGTTGAAAACAAAGCTTGAGTGACATGCGCTGGTGAAGGCACTTCTCGTTTTCCAGCTCCACGATACCAGGTTTGCAAAAGGGAACATATAAAACCTAAATTATTCTGTATCTTTTCCTCATGAAGATACTGTACTTGGTTTCACTAAATTCTGGTCTTTCTTATGTTTTTCAGGTAGTTTGTTTAAAACTCGGTGTACCTCTTGTGGCGTCGTGGCTGAGAATTATAAGAGTCCGATCTGTCCAGCATTAGCAGGAAAAGGGTAATTGCATCACACACTGGAATACATGTATTCTGTTTTCCTAAGTTAGACACAGAGGCAAGAAAATGGATCATTAGCGAGATCCACGTGGGTATTTATGAGGAATAAGACTATATACAAACAATAGTTTTAAAGAAATATTTTGCTTGCAAATTTACAACATTAAGAGAAAACAACAGAATCTATCTATACAATATGGTCTTATTTGTACTTAAGCACACACACATGTTGGTGTATCTGGAGGGAGATGAAAAAAGTAGTAGAAGAAAATAGATAAAATGTTAACGGTGATTACTAGACATGGGGATTGTGGGTACGTGTCTCCCTGAATTCCCCCCATCGTTTCCATGACGAACATATACTGTTGTAAGGGGTGAAATGAAGAGTCGACAGAATAATGGGAAAAATTCTCTCTGGTCCTGTTAGAGCAGTATCAATTATGCAAGTAATCGACTGCTATGACATGTCTGCAGAAGGTTTAAAAGGATCACTGGATCCTTTCATCAGGCATCTCCAACCCTGATGACGGAGAGCATGAAAAGAGCGTGAAAAGGGAGTAGGAAGTGGAAGGGAATAGGAGGTGGGCTTCCTACTCCCTCACACCACCCACGTCCTGAGGGATCACTACCAGGAGGGAATCGGCGTCCGTCTCCCCTGCGAATCCGCGGGTGTTGATTGATTCTGTACCTCAAGCTGCTGGGCAAACCCACAGATTTACACCTGGATTGCTCCCATGACATTATTTCTTTTCTAACATTTTCATTTCAGGGCCCCAGACCCCGATGCCCAGGACGCCCGGATTCCAGTGGAGAATCTTCCCCGGTGGGTAAAAAATATATATATATATATATATATATCTGATGTTCCAGAATGAAACACAAAAGTCAGGAATTAAAATACACCCGAGACCACGCCTCTCAAATGCACACGCAACCCGGAGTCGGGGGGCAGAGGGTGACCTCCCGCCGGAGTTGGGGGTCTGCTGCTTCCCCGTCCCTTCCTCCTCTGTGCGGTGGCAGTGAAACCTGAGTTGAGAGAAGTTTCTAGAGCGGCTGGGGTCTAGCTGCCATCCCAGTGCCTCTGAGGCATACAGACCGGCGCCCTGGATCTGGTCCAGAAATGTCAGCTGCCATCAGCTTTGTCCTTCTTCTCCTCGGTGCTGTTAATCCAGGGAACAGAGGCCAGGGCTGGAGCAATAGCACAGCGGGTAGGGCGTTTGCCTTGCATGCGGCTGACCTGGGTTCAATCCCCAGCATCCCATATGGTCCCCCAAACACCACCAGGAATAATTCCTGAGTGCAGAGCCAGGAGTAATCCCTGTGCATTACCAGGTGTGACCCAAAAAGCAAAAACAACAACAACAACAACAAAACAACTTATCTTGCTTCACCAAAAAACAAAACAAAAGAACAGAAGAAAGAAAGGAAAAAGGAAAAAAGCTGTGATGTGATCATAGAAAAAACAATTAATTTATTTTAGGCAGGTTTTCGCAAAGAATTTAACAGACTAAAGTTCAAGAAGACTCTAAAAATTACTCATATATTTAACATTTCAGTGGATTGTTTAACCACAGTATTTTAAAACATTTCCTAAGGATTTTCTTCTTTCTTTCTTTTTTTAATTTTTGGTGTTTGGACCACAATCACCCGATGCTCAGGGGTTACTCCTGGCTCCGTGCTCAGGAATCACTCCTGAGAGGGCCTGGGGGACCGTATATGGTGTCGGGTCAGCTGTGTGCAAGGCGAGCGCCTGCCCGCCGTACTCTCCTCTGTGTCCCCCAGAGGGTTTTCTTAGCTTCTGAGCTGCAAGAGCGAGGGACAGGCTGGTAAAGTCCCTTCCTCACAGGTGTGAAGAGGCCGGCTGCGGGGGCTTGCTGCGGCCTCACGTCGTGTGGTTTGGTGAAAACTTGGATCCGGTCGTTCTGGAAGCGGTTGACACAGAACTGGCCCTCTGTGACTTGTGCCTTGTGGTAAGTCCCACTCTGCTTTTTTTTTTTTTTTTTTTGCAGCTCTCAGACTGGGGTAAGATTGTTCCCTGCCTCCCCTCCCTTCCCTGGTCCTCCCCCCTCCTCCTCCTCTCCCCCTCTCTTCCTCTCCCCCCCACCCCACCACCCCCCGCCCAAGACATATGTTGTGAGGCGCTAGAGTATCTGGCCTCTAGAAAGTCTAGGACGGAATGAGAAAGAATAGACCTTAAACTGTGAGACAATGCAGCACTATTCTATGCTTCTTAAGGCCACCCTCGATCCCCTCACAAGAAAGAATGAAAAGTGCACGTGACTGGTTCTGATACTAACACGTGCTTATAATCTAACTGATAAAATAACAAAAGTACATCACAAAGAGGAAATTAGGAATCATGGGAGTTTGGCAGTTGCACCACCTGGAACTCCTCCCCATCTCCCCATTAGCTTTTTTTTTTTTTTTTTTTTTGTGCTAGACATGACGTGTGTGAACTCTGGGCCCACTGTGAGCTGCCTGTTGGGGAAATAACGTTTAGCTGGATCATGACCTTGCCCTTCTCTATTTTACTAGGTGGTTTTCACACTGTTATGGCAGGTTGAGGTTTTGTTAGGCTCATGGGAAGAAGACGTCCATCAAAAAGAACAAACGTCCAAATTGTGCAAAGATTATCTTGGAGTCATTGGGTTGTGACCAACATGCATATGTATTTTTTAGGGTCTAACTTAAAGGAAAAAAAGGGGAGCGAGAATGTGGCTTACGTGCATCACTTGAAAGAACAGAAACAAAAAAAAAAGATAGTCCAATGGGGAGGGCATTTGCCTTGCGCGTTGCCGACCTGGGTTCAATCTCCCAACAACTCTTAGGGTACACCGAGCACCGCTAGGAGTCATTCCTGGGTGCAGAGTCAGGAGTAACCCCTGGACATCGCTGGGTGTGATCCAAAAAGCACCCCGCAAAAAAAGCCAACAACAACAACAAAAAAGCAAGAACAAACCCAAAAGGCGTGGAACAGAAATATAAATAAAGCAACCCCCGTGGGTGATGTTTGAGCCAATCCATTTGCCCCCCCCCCACACACACACACCCTGCTTGCATGGCATATGAAAAGTCGGAGCCAGGGTCCCTCCGGTGCTGGCCAGCGGGTCGCCTCTGGACACCCATTTGTCCTTGACACCCTCCTCAGCTGTCCTCTCGGCTGCGGCCACAGCAGGCCTGGGTTCAGGGGAGGTTTCCTGGAGCTCGCGTCTTCTCCCCAGAGTGTACTCACTGCCCGTTCCTGTGCGTTTGCTTTCCAGGTGGGGACGTCCTCGGTGGTTTATCCTGCCGCCATGTTTGCCCCCCAGGTGTCGGCCCGTGGAGTGCCTGTCGCCGAATTTAACACGGAAGTCACCCCGGCCACCGACAGATTCAGGTACCCGGACGACCGTGGAGGGGTCGGGGAGGAAGGTGGTGGTAAGCGTGTCTGGTCACTTGGACAGATTTCGCCAACTTTATAATTTGAAAAAGAAAAAAAAAAAGATATTCTTTCTTTTTTTTTTTTTCTTTTTGGGTCACACCCGGCAATGCACAGGGGTTTCTCCTGTCTCTGCACTCAGGAATGACTCCTGGCAGTGCTCAGGCGACCATATGGGATTCGAACCCAGGTTGGCCGCATGCAAGGCAAACGCCCTACCCGCTGTGCTATCACTCCAGCCCCCCAAAAAAGATATTTTCCGTCCTCTTATGTGGTTGGAGATTGCTCTGAAGGAAGAAGAGAGTGAGCTGGAGGCTTAGAAGACTGTCCTGTTTCATGGAGGCTGCGCTGTCAGGCTGTTTGGGGGCCAGCCCTGGGGGTGCTCAGGGCTTCCTCCGGGCTCTGTACTCAGGGATCACCCCTGGCATGCTCGGAGGACCTAAGGGGGTGCTGGGGCTTGAACCCAGTCAACTACAGACAAGACAAATTCCATCCTGATTTGCTGAGATAGACAAGACAAGCACCTTGCCCGCGGTTCCCTTTCTCTAGCCAGGACTTAGGGGGCTTTGGGGGAAGATCTTTTTTGAGTCTTGCTGCTTTGCTTTCATGGGTATTTGTGTTTTATTTATTTAGTCTATTAATCCATTTGATTGTTTTGTAGGGGAACAAGTAGGGTAGAGTCCAGTGCCTCATACACTGCTAAGTCATATCCCCAGCTGATTTGCCTTTCTTTCTTTCTTTCTTTCTTTCTTTCTTTCTTTCTTTCTTTCTTTCTTTCTTTCTTTCTTTCTTTCTTTCTTTCTTTCTTTCTTTCTTTCTTTCTTTCTTTCTTTCTTTCTTTCTTTCTTTCTTTCTTTTTCTCTTCCTTCCTTCCTTCCTTCCTTCCTTCCTTCCTTCCTTCCTTCCTTCCTTCCTTCCTTCCTTCCTTCCTTCCTTCCTTCCTTCCTTCATTCCTTCCTTCCTTCCTATCTTTCACTTTCTGGGTCAAACCTGGTGATGTTCAGGGGTTTCTCCTGACTCCACGCTCAGAAATTACCCCTATCCATGCTCAGGGGACCAGATGAGATGCCGGAGATCAAACCCAGGTGATCCGCATGCAAGGCAAATATCCTCCCCATTGTAGCTATCATTCCAGCCCCTGTGTTGCATTTTCTTATCTCTTCTCTTATGGGGCCCCATCTGGTGGTGCTCAGGGGTGCCATGTGGTGCTGGGGATCAAATCCAGGGGGAGCACGTTTGGAAACTCCTGAGCTACCTCCTGGCCCCTCCCGGAAGCTGAAAGCGAGGTTTAGTAACAGCAGTTGCTGGGAGCGGTCCAGGCCTTCAGCAGGGAGCCGGAGCGCCTGAGCCCAGGGCCTGCCCCCTTTCGTGCCTGCACTGCCTCTCGCTCACCGTCTGGGTCCCATCAGCCGTCCTCCCCCTTGTTTGCTTTCATTCTTTGCACGTGGACTTTTTATCACTTGTATTTCGCTTAGAGGTTCTTGTCAGTCTCGTGAACTCCTATCTAGGGTGAGGGTATGAGTAGCTCATAAGCACATAGGAATCAGCAGAAAACTTCTTGTCGTGGTTTGAATCAGAGGTTTTTACCTCCCCTGCATATTGAGGTGCCCTCCGGGTGCCTGGAGGCCATGGGGTGCCGGGGATCAAAGCTGACACCCCATGCAGCATGGCAGACAGACCCCAGTGCTGTGAGCCTTCGTCGCGCCCATCAGCTGCCCACGTCAGATCATGCCAACATGAGATGCCACCATGAGATGCTGCTGGCATTGGTGTGCCCTGTAAACTGATCTCAGTCTTCACTGAAATTAAGAAAAAGAAGTGCCTCGGACCTGCAGGGGCTTTGAAGGGGATTCTGCTCAGTTCCGGTTCTTGGCTTTTGTCTTCCATCTCTCTGGGTCTCGCCTCAGCCACAGCCTCTGTCCCTGGTCGTAGAGTTCATTTCTGCATAAGTGGGGCTCAGAGAACCCCGGGATGTTGTTGGATGAAATACAGAAGACCCACCCCGCGCCCACGGGCTCGGCTGCTGAATGCCGCTACCTTGGCTAGTTGCCTCCAAACTGTCCTTGGGTTTGTCCAGTCGCTGTCAAATTCCATCCCGCTTTGCTGAGATAGACAAGGTCACCCTAACATCCATATGAAGATGGAAGGGACTCAGAATACACAAATCAAAATGGGAGGGGAGCAGAGAACTCACAATATGAAAATGACCAGCTTGAAAACTCACTCCATTCTGGGGAGGTGGCCCGCAAATACCTGAGATGTCCACTTTGCTTTTTGCCTTCTGGAGAAGCCGGAGCCTGAGTTCTCACTTGAACACACAGCTCTCACTTTGGCTCCCCACATTTCCCACATAAACTTAGAGGGAGGGAAGGAAAGAGGGAGTGAGGGAGGGACGGAGGAAGGAAGGAAGGAAGGAAGGAAGGAAGGAAGGAAGGAAGGAAGGAAGGAAGGAAGGAAGGAAGGAAGGAAGGAAGGAAGGAAGGAAGGAAGGAAGGAAGGAAGGAAGGAAGGAAGAGTGATGGAGGGAGGGAGGAAGGAAGGAAGGAAGGAAATAAAAGAAAGAGTGACAGGGTGAAGAAAAGAGAGGGAGAGTTTGAGATACTGCTCCAGGAAGTCCAAAATTTTTAACGGGGTGATGATACAGCTGGAGTTAATTTTTTTTTTTTTTTGCTTTTTGGGTCACACCCGGCGATGCACAGGCTCTACACTCAGGAATTACCCCTGGCGGTGCTCAGGGGACCATATGGGATGCTGGGACTTGAACCCGGGTCGGCCACGTGCAAGGCAAACGCCCTACCCGCTGTGCTATCACTCCAGCCCCTGGAGTTAAATTTTTAACTGGGAAGCAGCTTTGGGGCATGTGTGTGACCGCGGGAGCTTCCAGAGGACACTGGGAGATGCAGGGAGGTCGCCTGTCCCCAACTCCATGAAAGCCTGGAGATTTCAGTCACAAACCCACATACTTGAGTTTTTCAACAGATTTACTTCTGAATGAGGCTTGTCCCAAGCATTGGAGTCCAGCTGGGAGCATGACGGCAATTGGGGAGTGTGGAGGCCTTTTGACTCTGTTTGGGTGGGTGCTGGGCTCACCCACCCCACTCGGGGGTACCCCAGACAACTCAGCCTTGCATAGGGTCCAGAAGAATCTTTCCCAATTCCATTCTTCTTATATGGTCTACTTTCATCTCTCTCAATGAGTATCACTACCACTATCACTATCATCCCGTTGATCCTCGATTTGCTCAAGTAGGTCCAGTAACGTCTCCATTCGTCCTAGCCCTGAGATATTAGCAGTCTCTCTTTACTCGTCCTTCCTAACAGTGCCACATTAGAGGCTCTTTCAGGGTCCGGAGAATGAGATCCATCATTGTCACTGTATTTGGCATATGAATACACCATGGGGAGCTTGTCAGGCTCTCCCACGTGGGCAAGAAGCTCTCGGTAGCTTCCCAGGTTCTCCGAGAGGGAGAACTAGGCTATAAGAGCTTGGTTTTATAGTTTCTGGATGTTGGCCATTGATGGGATTACACGGTCTTCACCGGGGCCCCTTGGAAGGGGCAGGTTGAGTTTTCCTCCCTGCCCCGAGCAGAGCCTCGGCAGCTGAAGACCTCCGGAACCCAGCCACAGCCATGCTCAAGGCCCCTCTCCACATGCTCAGATGAGCCTCATGCATGAAGGAACCAGCAGAGGAACCCAGGTGTGTGGGACGCAGGGCTGAGATCTCCAAGCCTGCTCGGGTCGGGACTGGGCCTCCTCCACCCAGATCCTCCATTTTCCAGTAGCGAGGCAGCCACACCCACAAACTGCCCCCACCGCACCCCGTGCCTTGTAATCCCATCATTGGCCAACATCCAGAGACTATAAAACCAAGCTCCAGAAGAGAGTGTGGCAAAGTCTCAATGAGTATAACAAATTAAAATATAGTGTCATTGTAGACAAGTCAGAAAATGTAAGGTAAGGAAAGAGAAGAAAATAAAACTTAGAGTGATGGGCCCAGAGAGATTGTACAGCAGTTAGGGCGCTTGCCTTGCATGCAGCCAACCTGGGTTCGAATCCTGGTACCTCATATGGTCTCCCAGGCCACACCAGGCATGAGCCCTTGAGCGCACAGCCAGGAGTAAGCCCTGGCCCCGACCCAAACCCAAACCTGAGTGTTTCTAAGACCTAGATCTAGAAGGTGAAGGCTCAAAGGCAACAGAATCTAAGAACTGGTCTACTGAGCTCAGCTGACCGCGGTGGAGGGAATGAGAGGAGCCGAGAGGGGTCCCTCTGGTGGAGGGTGCGGTGTTGGAATATTCTATTCATGGAGCCCTGTCATTAGAGCATGGTAAATCATGGAGCCTCAACTTAAAATGTTTAAAAACATAGTTAAATGTATTTATTTGGGCCACCCCCAGCAGTGCTCAGGGTGCCACATGGGCTGCTGTTGATTGAACCCAGGTCGGTCGCGTGCAAGGCAAGGGCCCTACCTTTGTACTGTCTCTGGCCCCTAAATGATTTCCATTTTAAGGAAAGAAATGACCCTCGCTGTTCCTGACAGCCTGTTGAAATGTGAGGTCTGTGTGGCCTCCTAGGAGCTTGCAGCCTGTGTTTGAAACTCAGCTCTCACAGGATTCCTTAGCCCTGGCACAACTTGTTCGGATTCTATGCCCCAAATCTCACTTAGATATGAAGTCATGGAATTTGCCTCCTCCCGAAACATATTAATATGTTCAAGGTGTTAATGCATTCTGTTTTGTGGTTGTCATTTTCTGCCTTCCACGCGGTTCTCTGGGATGACGTCTGATGGATGCAGTAGTGTTACATAACTCCAGAGCTCCAGGCGTGCTTGCACCGGGCTTCCAGACTCTGCCTGTTACTTCACACGAAGGGCCCGAGGTCTGCAAGGGTCTGTGTTGGGGTTTGCGTCCAGCTGGAGTTTGAGGCTGACGGGCATCAGGCCCCTGCCAGCGCCATGTGGCGTTCATCTGTGAATTCCTCTCAGCGGCAGCGTCCTGTTGAATGCTCCAGACGCTAAGTGCCTACTCCTAAGCAGACACAGTTCCAGGTGTTCAGGATAGGCCCCGTCGCTCCACAGAAAAATTATCCAACGTTGACACTTCTTATTCATTTCAGTGATTAGTAACATTTTTTTCATTTTCAACATTTTTATTTAAGCACAGTTATTTTAGATCTATATTTAAGCATGGTTTATGGGAATTCATTTTAAAATAAAATTCAAGAGGCTATTTCATAATCATTGTATTCAAAAGTAAATGATTCCACTCCATTTTATTTTCAGTTTGTTTTGAAACGACAATGATTTGCTGATCATTGAAATATCATTAATGAATTATTAACATTTGTTCTGTCACTCAATAGAACAGTCTCCCATATGCAAGGCGACAGAGCTTGAGGCCTCTGAGAAGGTGACACAGCCTTGGGGACAAAGCAGAGGCATAGTCTGGTGAGACAGGCTGGAGGATTCTCCCCCGTGGCCAGAGAGAAGCGGCAAGGCGGAAGAGATTTGAGCAGTCTTACAGGCGCAGGCTAAAGAGACAATCAGGGCTAAGAGCTAGGTGACACTGAGGCCCTCTGGAGTGAAGGGTCCCCATGGGAAATGGCCCTTCTGGGCAGTCTGAGGGCAGTGGAGGTCATCGAGGGCATGGAGAGACAGGACCTGACAGAGGTGATCAGGTAGGGAAGGAGGGACCCTAGTGTGTGGGGAGTGATGGGGGTGGGAGGTAACCCCCAGAGGCAGCCAACTCACAGCAGCATTGAAGAGTCTAAGCTTGAAAAGTCAATGACGTATTTATTCATCAGGTAGGCGAAGAAGCCATTCATTTGAACTTGGTGTTCCCCCGGCCCAGACCTCTTAGCCCATGCAGTGAAACCCTTCAGTCAGTCGTGCGTTAATTAAGGGTCATGCAGGAGTTGGGAGATGGTGTCGGGGGGCAGGGGGGGGGGCATGTCTGCATATGCAGGGACCTGAGGGCAACCCCTGACTTCACACGAACCCTTGAGCCACTACATCACCAGGCAGAGCAGTGAACTGTCTGGCCAGGTGGGTAACATCACAGGGAAGGGTCCCCAGACCCCCTGAACAATGCTTAAGAGGCCAACACACCCCAACAGTCATTTAAAGTGAGAATCATAGGTTGGGGGGGGTTGGAGCGATAGCACAGCAGGTAGGGCATTTGCCTTGCATGTGGTTGACCCGGGTTGGATTCCCAGCATCCCATACAGTCCCCGAGTACTGCCAGGACTAATTCCTGAGTGCAGAGCCAGGAGTAACCCCTGTGCATCACTGGGTGTGACCCAAAAAAGAAAAAAAAAACAAGTGAAAATCATAAACTAGGACCTTAGACGCTTTAACTGTTTGGTTGTCGTTTGTTGCATCAGTGTGGGAGTGTGGTGTGGTGTGGTTTGGGATTAAGCGCTAAAGGCCTTTTCTTTCCATTGGGATTCACTGGAGCTCACCTTTCTCCCCTAAACTATACTCAGAACTCTTCAGGTGTTCCCAGATGCCCTTGAAGAGAAAAATCACCCTAGCCCTTCTTTTCTTTTCTTTTTCATTGTTAAATTTTCATAAAGTTGTTCACAATAATTGATTACATCCAATATTTCAACACCAGTCCCACCACCATCACACCTTCCCACCACCACTCAAGCCTGCCCCGCAGGCAGATGCTAGATAATTTATTCTGAATTGCTTGTTAGGAGTAGCATGAGATGTCAGTAAGGGTCTATCTCACAGTAATTTAACAAAAAAAGCAAAAAAAAAATAGTATTGCGGGCTCCTGGGATGATAAAAATGTAAATAATTGGGGTGTGGAGCCATCCCTGTGGCAAGCTGCTCGGTTCTGATTCATTTGTGAGTCTCTGGATCGTGGCCCTTAATGCGCTTCACTAGCACCCCGAGGCAGTGTGGGCCTGACAGCCAGGACCCCGGAAGGGCGGGGAGATGGGAAGGAGCAGCCAGGCCCGACCCCTTGAGGCCTGGCGTTTTCAGTCACTGGTCCTGCACACCTGGGTTTTTCAGTGGATTTAGTGTCTTGCGTGGGGGAGGGGGGCCAGAACAGGTCTGTGAAGATCGGCCATGAGGGTGGTGGCGGTTGCTTTCTGGATGTTTGGGGCTGCCAGGGCTCATCAGGTGGGGAGAGAGGACGCCTGCACCCATCTGAGGTGCCCCGGTGAGGTCAGCCTGGCGCCTGGGCTGGGGCCATCCCTGCAGCAAGCTGCTCGCTTCCAAGATTCATTGGTGGCTCTCTCACCCTTGGTTTAGAAACCAAGAACACAAGATGTTTATTTAACAGTCATTTAGAGGACTTTTTTTATTTGGGGAGGGGGGGGTGTTGGAGGTGTTACCCCATCAGTGCTCAGGACTTACTCCTGGCTCTGTGCCAAGGGATGACTCCTGACGGTTCTCTGGGAACCATGTGATGCCAGGGATTGAAGCTGGGTTGACTGTGTGCAAGGCAAATGCCCTCCCCCCTGTACTATCTCTCCAGCCCTTGGGTGGGTCTTATAATCAAGAAATCTTGGTGGGGGGTAGGGGCTGGAGTGATGGTGCCGTGGGCAGGGCACTGGCCTTGCGTGTGGCTGACCCAGGTTTCATCCCACATGGCCCTCTGAGCCTGCTGTGATTTCTGATTGCAGAGCCAGGAGTAACCCCTGAGCACTGCCGGGTGTGATGACCGCCCCCCCCCCCCCACCAAAAACTAGCAAAAGAAATCCTGGGAAGCACTGCAGTCCAACTTCTGGTTTGGGTGTATTTTCAGTTTTTGTTTATCTCTTTCTGTTTTTTTTTTCTTTTTGGGTCACACCTAGCAATGCACAGGGGTTACTCCTGGCTCATGCACTCAGGAATCACCCCTGGCGGTGGTCAGGGGACCATATGGGATGCTGGGAATCGAACTTGGGTCGGCCGCATGCAAGGCAAACGCCCTACCCACTGTGCTATCACTCCAGCCCCCTCTTTCTGTTTTTGAAGGGGAATAGACCCCCCCTTTATTCAGGGGTCCCAGGACACACTCCTGGATACCTGTCCAGTGGTATGGGGTTCAAAGCTAGGTCCCAAGGATGTGGTATTGCATGTGCCCAGGGCTGCTGGGCACCACAGAGGTCACCCTGGTGGACTGCCAATACTCCAGGATGGGGGCTGGAGCAATAGCACAGTGGGTAGGGCATTTGCCTTGCAGGCGGCCGACCTGGGGTTCGATCCCCGGCATCTCATATGGTCCCCCAAGCACTGCCAGGAGTAATTCCTGAGTGCAAAGCCAGGAGTAACCCCTGAGCATCGCTGGGTGTGACCCAAAAAGCAAAAAAAAAAAAAAAAAAAAAAACCCAAAAACTCCAGGATGGTGCCAGGGACCAAACCTGGGTCTGGCACATGCGCCCCAGACTCTTTTCATGTCTTTTCAACTGGAGCAGAAACTTAGGAAAAGCACCTTGGGAGGCCGGCTAGTCTTTCCACCTACACTTCATTTAACAGAATTATTTTTAGCGGCTCATTTTGTCTTCCCCAAGTGTTCAACTCATTTTAGAAATCGCCCTCGGTTAGCAGCTGTATTTCTCGCAGTTTATTACTTCATTTTAAATCAAGCTGGAGAACTGCATGAAGCTCTAAAAGTGGCCTGAACGTCTGCTGGAATAAACACAGTAACCAGAAGGGCAGGGGGAAAGGACGTGGTGGTTGGTAGAAGAAGGGGTTGGTCACACTTTTTTTTTTTTCAGTTGGAGCCACACCTGGCAGTGTGTGTGTGGGGGGGGGCACCCAGTACTGGGAATAAGATCTGGACACAATCATGCATAATGCCAGCTCTCTCCCCATGTTCTTGTACCCCTTCCACAGGTTTCCAACGTCATTTCCATCAAAAGGTTAAAGTGGATCCCCCGTTAGGCTTTAAAGACCAACCCCTTGGGCTGAAGCGATAGCACAGCGGGTAGGGTATTTGCCTTGCATGCGGCCGACCCGGGTTCGATTCCCAGCATCCCATATGGTTCCCTGAGCACCGGCCGCCAGGGGTAATTCCTGAGTGCAGAGCCAGGAGTGACCCCTGTGCATCACCGGGTGTGACCCAAAAAAGCAAAAAAAAAAAAAAAAAAAAAAACCAACCACTTTCTGATCCGATGTGAATATCAGTAATTGATCCGGATTGATCCATGTGGTCGGGTCATTCACTCCAGACATCCGTGCCTCTTTAGGGGTGGGCCCTTCCCACCCTTCCCGCTGTCCCTTTTTTTCTCTTTGGACTTGTGCGTTCCCACACATTTAGACAACTGTCATGTTTTTGTGCTTGAAGATCTTCTGGGGATTACCCTATTCACATCCCCACAGCAAAATACCACGCGAGAGGCTTCTTTTTCAATATCCTTATAATTTTAAAAATATTCTGCTAAGAGATTATTGGGTTGGATGATCGCTGCAGTAATGGGCTGCACGTAGCGGCTGAGAATAACAAATGGCTCGTGGTGATCAGAGTTGCATAAAAGTGAAGGCTCGGGGGCGGGAGAGAAGTGCAGTGGGTAGGACATTTACCTTGCATGCAGCCGACCCAGGTTCGATCCCCGGCCATTCCTAGGCTCCCCCAGGACCGCCAGGAGGGATGTCTGAGCACAGAGCCCTGAGCACTGCGGGTGGCCCTCAAACCAAAACTAAAAGTGAAAATTCTTGGGATTTGATTAAAAATCACTGGCAGTTCTTCATCTCGGTAGGTGCACGGCACTTCAGTGTCCAGACTGGTCCCTGTGTCCTCCTGGACAAGTTGTGGGCACTTCAGGAGTTCGCCTGATTCTAGGCCAGTCTGGCTGCAGTGGGCAGAAACAAATGTGGAGTCTAGGTCAGCCTAAGAGAGAAGGTGGGAAAGAAAACGGGAGGGCACGGGAGGACTGGGAGCATGGGTGGGGTTCAGGCGGAACTGGGAGGGTTGGGCAGACTCAGCACTGCCAGGGAAGTGGAAGGTGGAGCGAGGCCACCTGGCAGTGTGGACCGGGGCCTGTTACCTGGGCAACCACAGAGAGAGGCGATGCTGACGCCCACATTAGGTCCCCCATCTTTGAAGCTCTGTTCTAGTTTAGGAGTCTGGCCAGCACCATTCAGTTTGATCTCTCTTTCTTTTTAAAATTTAAACTTATTTATTTTTTTTTGATTGAATCACCGTGAGGGCTGGAGCGATAGCACAGTGGGTAGGGCGTTTGCCTTGCATGTGACTGACCCGGGTTCGATTCCCAGCATCCCATATGGTCCCCTGAGCACAACCCGGGGTAATTCCTGAGTGCAGAGCCAGGAGTAACCCCTGTGCATCGCCGGGTGTGACCCAAAAAGGAAAAAAAAGTAATTGGATCACTGTGAGGTACACAGTTACAAAGTTGTTGATGAGTGGGTTTCAGTCATACAATGTTCCAGTACTTGTCCCCTCACCAGTGTACATTCTCACCACCAATGACCAATGTCCCCAGTTTCCCTCCCATGCCCCTCCCCCCACCTCTATGGAAGGCACTTTTCTTCTCTCTTCCTCCCTCCTTCCCTCCCTTTCTCTCTCCTTCCCTCCCCCCTCTCTTTTCTATCTTACACTCTCTTCTCTTTCCCTTTCTTTCTCTCTCACTCTCTTTCCTTTTGGGCATTATGGTTTGCAAGACAGTTACTGAAAGGTTATCAGTATCTACTTTCAACATTTTACCTCCTTTCAACACTCAGTTCCTGTCCAGTGTGACCGTTATCCAACTAGCATTGTCATACTGGTCCCTTCTCTGTCTTAACTGACCTTCACCCCCCAATACTTGTGGCAGCTTCAACCACTGACCAATTTTTATCTAAGTTTCCGTCATCGTGCACCCAAGGGGGTGGCACTCCTTGGGGTCCCACACAAGGTACTTTAGGAATCACACACTCTCATTGTGGCTGGAGCTCTGGGCCTGGTGTCCTGCAAGGCAGCTGCTCTGCTCTGAGACATCCCTGGGTTAGCAGGGGATGGAGATCCTCCATCCACAGGGACTGTTTCAGTCCTTTTTTTTTTTTTTTTTTGAGCCACATCCGGCATTGCTCAGGACTTAACTTCCTGGCTCTGTGCTCAGAGATCACTCCAGGCACTTGATAGGAAACCAGGGCCTGAACCCGGGTAGGCTTCATGCAAAGCAAGCGCCTACCGCCTTACGACAGCATTATCTGTCGGACCCATCATTCCTTACTGCTCTTATTTTAAATACCCAAGTTCTCTTAGCTATTTTTTTTTTTTAGAGGGCAAAACTCAGTGCGTTAAAGGAACAGCCGTTTGTCCTGGGGGAAATCTCGTTGCCTGTTCAGTTTGCAGCCGGCTTCATCCAGTCTCTGGTTCCAGGCTGACGGGTGGCAGGACAGATTTTTACCAGCCAAGCTAAATTTCACCTTTTCAATGTCAGTTATAATTCTGAATTTTTGTTTTCCCCTAAATATGAGTCCTCCATGGCCTGGACCCCAGAAACTCCGGGTGTGAAGTGAACTTGGTTGTATCACTGTCTCTCTGCATGGCGGCCTTGACTTTGTATCACTGATCGAAAGTAGGAGTGAATGTCCGTGCGGGTCCCCTCTGTAGAACCTGTTTCTTTTCTCGGATCTACAGACATTTCAGATGTTCCTTTCTTGGCACATTTTCCCATGCTGGGCGAAGGCACTAATGGAAGGTTTGAGATGGGTGAGAGGAACAGTTTGCTCGGTAACGTGGAGAAGGGTGGGCCTGGGATTGAGCATGGAGTTTTGGGGGCGTGGCAGAGTCTGTGGGCTCTGAGGGAAGTCCTCCAGGGATTATAATCACCAGGAAGAAATCAGGGATTTCTCTTTTCCCTCTTTTCTCTTTGATCTTCCCCTCCCTACATTCTGACAAGGTAATTTGAGATTCAGCATGGTTTTAGATTCAGCAAGTCTCCTTATGGCCTGAATGATAGATGACCTTCATTTTCTCCTATCTTTAGTATATATATATTTTTTCTTTTTGGGTCACACCTGGTGATGCACAGGGGTTACTCCTGGCTCTGCACTCAGGAATCTCCCCTGGTAGTATATAGACTTTTTTTTAAAACTTCGAATTCCAATCCTGAGTTTGTCTATACAATCACAAAATATACTTGATGGTTCTGTCTCCCTTCATCCCTTAAAATTAAGTTCTAATGTCTAGCACCTAAATTCCAGGCAGTTGCTTTTGTAAGATCCCTTCCGTAATGGCCAATTCATGGTGTAGTAGCCATATCTTGAGTTGTCGGACACAAGCAGAGGTGGAAGCATCCGGCCCATCGGCCAAAATTGTTTGGTGTGTGACGGACAGACGAGTAGTGTTTCTCATCAGCTGCCTGCAGCTCAGCTGCCTGTAATTTATAGCCCATGAATGATGTCCAGATGGCTCCTGGCATTAAAAAAAAATAAAGGTTCCCAACCCTGAAGCTAGACAAAAATATTAATAACACCACATTTGTGGGTTTGGATTTCCTCTGGCGTAACTAAGACATGTGTGTCTTGCTGAAGCAATACATTCACTGTGCTCGGAACTCAGCTGTATGGTGCTTCTGTTCCAGGTTTCATTTCCAGGGGCCCTGCGGCACAACCCTCCCAGAAGCCCTGGCTCCTCATGAGAGTGAAACAGCTTCATAACTGTTCCAGGGAAGGAAGATATACTTGGGCCCCAGAGGAATAACCATCTTGTGGAGAACAAGCTGAATACTGGAAGATCTAAGAACTGCCTGATTCACTGCTGAAATCCAAACGTGTTGCTGCTAAGTGATGTGAGAGGCCTGGGATGGAACCTGGGGATGTATCTCCTTGGTCCCACTCTTTTTTTTTTTTAAAGAAATAGAGAAGACACGCAAATTTTGGGCCATGTGTACAAGTCACATCTCTTAATAAATCACAAAGATTTTTTTGTTTGTTTGGGGAGGGGCCTCACCCAGCAGTGCTCAGGGCTTACTCCTGGTTCTGTGCTCATGGTTCACTCCTAGTGGTTGCTGAGAACAAGTGACTTGTTGTGATAAAGATTCCACTGAAGTGAGAGCTCGGGCTGGAGCGATAGTTCAGCAGACAGGGCTCTTGTCTTGCAATGTAGCCAGCCTGGGTTCAGTTCCCGGCACCCCAAATGATCCCCCTGAGCTTTCAGGAGTGATCCCTGAGTGCAAAGCCAGAAGCAAGCTCTGAGCACTGCTGGTTGTGACCTCAGAACAGCACCAAAGACCTGGAGGTAAACTTTGGGATGTAAAATATTCTTCACTTTCAATAGGTTTGTTGGGAGGGAGGCATCTGGAGGTTTAACCATGCACGTTTCTCCCATGTTTGCAGTGATGAAAGTCAGCACTATCTCAGTCTGATTTTATTTTCATTTTGCAATTCTTCTCTGACCAAGGTCCAGATAGCTCAGACCGTTCTGGGCAATTCCTCCCATCTGCACCTTTGGCTCCAGTAGCATATTTAGTTTCTGTGTTTCCTCATCCTTTATTTCATTGTCCATAAATTAGCAGTGGATTGTAAATCAGAGAAGATAGAAAGGAGAATTGTAGCACTATAGCACTGTTGTCCCGTTGTTCATCGATTTGCTCGAGCGGGCACCGGTAACGTCTCCATTGTGAGACTTGTTGTTACTGTTTTGGGCATATCAAATGCACCACGGATAGCTTGCCAGGCTCTGCCGTTCAGGCAGGATGCCTTTGGTAGCTTGCTGGGTTCTCCGAGAGGGACAGAGGAATCGAACCTGGGTCGGCCACATGCAAGGCAAATGCCCTACCTGCTGTGCTATCGCTCCAGTCCCAGAAAGTAGAATTAGAAATACAAAATACAATGTGAGAGCGAGTGTAGTTCTGTGAAGCAGCGAGTGTGGGGCACGTGTAGAGCCCCAGGTCAGATCCCTGGAACCCAAAACATCAAAATGTGTGTGAGGGAGGATTACTCAGTGCAATATTTACTGACCACCACTGAGACCTAAGAAAATAATAATTAACTGATGCAAGATATAAAATGATGACTGCAACAGGGGTCTTTCCCTGGAGACTGCAGCACGGTTTAGCCACCGATTGTGGTGCAGAATACGGAGAATAGCAGGTGTGAGTTCAAAGTGTGGGTGTGTTCAGTCCCCCTGGCCAGCCAACAGCGATGGATGGATGAATGAAGGAACAAGGAACGGGGCCACAGGCTGGTTGCGTTTATTCAAGTCTCACAGTGTTAGTTGTATAGAAATCGTGAAGAGTGGAGGTACACACAGGTGGGATTGAACATTATCATAATAATAAATAGTTGTAAAAGCCCCTCCTTCAGGGGAAATTCTTCTAGGAGATTAACTCCAGGACAAAAATCTCATCTGGGGGTTCAGCACTCTAGATTACTAGGAGATCCACTCAAGGGTGGGATTCCATCTAAGGGCACATTGCTTTCTCCTTTTTTTTTAGCTAGTAATCCATTTAAACAATCATATTAAATTTACTTTTAATATTTTTGTCATTTTGTATGAACACAGTAAGAGATAGGTTAAGCTTAAAGGGTAGCTTTTACTGTGGACATCTTGCTATATATATATACATATATATATACGTATATATATATATATATATGTATATATATATAGTCTTTCCTAACCCTAGTAGGGCCCTTATTCAGTTATTTCTTTTGGGGTCATGACAGTTTGTTCCATGACCATGCTTTTATTATACTTCCTACAGTGCTTAGAGATGCCGTCCCTTTTCGATGCCAGGGTAGCTTACAGCTTGCCCCGGGTCCATCCCACTCCCTCGCCAGGACTCTCCTTTTGGGGGTGTTAGGAAGTAAGAGCCACTGAGACTTAAGTCAAGTGAATATGATGGATACCCAGGAGTGAACATTATTCCGAGTCAATTAACTCCCAAGTTACAAACGCATAGCAGTAACTGTCTTTCTGTGCCTATACAAAAAGGATGTTTGCTAAACCGTGTAAAGGACATAAAGGATAGAGAAAAGCAATATAGGATTAGGAGTGCCTGATGGAATTGGGTGTGCCTTGGGAGCACTGTTATGAGTGCAGCTCAATAAACCTAAATTCCCTGCGGGGAAGAGCAAGGACAAACAAATGTTATCAAACAGAAGGAGAGCCTACAGCAAGGGAAAATGAGGAAAGGGGGTGTGAAAAGGGGAAGTTTTGCTCAGCAGGAAGACACCTGCAGGAGTGGAAGCAGCAGTGGGAATGGCGAGCGGGGGTGGGGGTGGGTGGGTTTGAGATCCACACAAATCTAATCAACACCGGGGTGCATTCCATAAGAAAGGGGTGTTTCCTCGTAGCCCTTCCCATCCCCCACACTTGGCATTGCAAACTGCAGCGGTTCTGGCGTGCCATTTGCAAGGCGGAGACAAAGGAGCAGCAGCAGTGGGAGATGTATGCGGGGTGGGAACGCCACTGGGGAGATGGAGATGGAGGTGGTCAGAGTGCACGCTGGACCCTAGGGACTAGCCGGGCAAGTATCCCCTTGGTGACAGCTGAACTGAAAGTCACCAAAGTTCTGTCGCCGGTGCGCATCCCCTCCATTCGACAAACACTGGTGAACTGGAGCCACCCCAGATGATTCTGTTGCATAAACGGACAGAAACGTGCCCTCTTCCAGCAATTCCGGCGGCTGCACCAGCTGCACAGCTGAGCCCCGCCCCGTCACGGCCACTGGCGCCCTGATTCGCCAGCGAGAGGGAGACTCAGACACTCCCCGCCCACTTTCCCCCTCAGCCACGCCCATTTCCCCCTCTGACCACGCCCTTTCCTGAAACGCGCTGGCTCCCCTGCCGGCCCTGGGCCCGCTCGGGGCCCCACCCCCCGCCCCGCCCGCAGTTCAGTGAACCTCCAGGCCTGCAGGGGGCGACAAAGGCCCCGGCGCTTGCTCTGCGCGCGTCGCCCGCCCTCCTCCTCGGCAGGCGAGCCGCTTCCGAGTCAGAGGTCACGCGGGGCCGCCGCTGCGCGTGGGCCATGGTGCAGCTCCGGCCGCGCGCGTCCCGCGCCCGGGCGTCGGCGATGGTGGACGAGGACCAGCCCGCGTCGGAGGAGGAGGCGGAGCACGGCGTGCTGCTCGGGCAGCCCAGCAGCGGCGCGGCCGCCGAGCCCCCGGAGGGCGACGAGGACGACGCGGACGACGAGGCCCCCGAGGAGCTGACGTTCGCCAGCGCGCAGCTGGAGGCGCGGGCCGAGGAGCGGCGGGTGCGGGAGACGGCGCGCAGGTGCGGAGCCCGCGGGCCGGCCGGGGGGCTCGCCCGCCCGCTGCGCCGCCCCCCGCGCCCCCCGCTCACTGCGCCCTTCCTCCCAGGGACAAGACCCTGCTCAAGGAGAAGCGGAAGCGCCGCGAGGAGCTCTTCCTCGAGCAGAAGGTGAGGCGGGCGGGGGCGTGTTCTGGAAAATCCCCAGATCAGGACTTTCTGGTGGAACCGTGTCCACCTGGAACCGTGTCCACCGCCCCACTGGCGGCCCCGCCCTGCACGCACCTCCCGCTGCTGCAGCTCCCTGGCCGCCGCCGAATGGCACGCCAGCACCACTGCAGGGGCCCTTTTGCAGATGCTGAACGCGGGGGAGCCACGAGGAAGCCCCCCCCCCATCCTTATGGAATGCACCCCGGGTGGTGTTTAAGTTGTGCGTGCAGGTGGACTCATCCCCGGCCATTCCCGCGGCTCCCTCCAGGGCCCCCACTCCTGCAGGTGTCCTCCTGCTCATCCCTCCGCAGGACTCTTAACCCCCCCCATCATTTCACACCCTCTCCCCTCACCTCCCCTGCTCCCTTTCTGTTGGGTAACTTCGGTTTGTCCTTGCACCTCCCCCAGCGAGCTAAAATTTACCGAGTTGCACCCATCACACCCAAACTGGCAGAACCCTCCGATTTGGGGGGGGGGGTTGGGTGGGTCTGAAATTGTGCGCGTGCCAGGGAAAGGTGCAGGGGCTTGTCCCGGATCAGGCAGCACGACCCCCCACCCCCCAAACCCATGAGACGTCGGCGGGCCTGAGGAGGATGACCCTCCAGGTGACAAAGGTCGAGCTGCACGAGCTGTAGGGTGGCTGGCCTTCAGATCAGAATTGGGGGGTACTTGGGCATCCTTCCTGGCCTGCCCGGTGTAAGGCACGCATCTTACCTGTTGGACTGTCGCTCCAGCCCCTAAAAGCAGAGATTTGACGGATAGGTTGTCACGAATGTCTTGTTTCTGTTTTTTGATGCCTTAAAAGAAAAGGAAACTCCTTCCAGACGCCATCCTAGAGAAGTTAATCGCAGCCCCGCAGACCAGGTAAGTGATGCATTGACAGGTAGTCTTGGATGCGAATCCCCAGAGCCCACAACATAGCACAACACGGCGCTCTGTAAATGAGGGGATGCAGCAGGTGGTGGGATTAGGTGGGGAGGGGGAAAGAAATGATCCGTTTGTCTGCCTTTGGCCACTGTTCTGTGAATTCCCAGCCGCTTCCTGCGTTCCTTCAGTGAACTGCCTGCAGCTGCTGACACCAGGGCAGATGGCTGGGAATGAAAGTGCTTGGAAACGTGGCCGTTAGTGGATTGTAGCAGACACTAATCCACAGGTGCCTTCCTTGCCACCAACTAGGCCACGGTTCCTGGTCCCTATTTCATGGGAAAGTCTAGATTCTCCTGGCCTCTTAATTGCCTTATTAGTTTAGCGTGGTATCTTTTACCTAGGCTCACAAAGTTTCAGTGAAAAGAGGTTGTTGAGGTAACCAGAGTATGTTTGATGGTCAATTTCCTTTTTATCTTTCCAAACTAAGCTCAGGTGTCAGACCAAGCTTTGAGGGTGTCGGGTATGGGAGTGGGAGATAGCGCCTGTTATTTGTAAAATGAGAGATGAAATTGTGTAACCAGTTGAGTGATTTACTGCCATTCCAGACCTTTTTTTTTCCCTCTTGTTCTTTGCTAGCTTAAAGAAGTCACCAGGAAAGTTGAAAGAAGGTATGTGCTATTTTAATTTTTTAATTAAACTTCTTGTGTGTCAAGAACATTTGCAGATTTTTGTAGTTCACAGAAAAAGCATGGAAGTAGGCATAAGTTTAGCTTGAGCATTTTCATTTATTACAAATAAAGGCTGCAGTTGGTGCATAGGGTATTTAAAGGGAGCTTCAAAGGTGTTCTTTTTTTTTTTGCATAAATGCTAATTAGAAATATTTTTTCTAGTTGATTTGCAGAAGAAAAGTGAAGAATGTAAAAAAGGAAGTGAATCCAAGAAAGCCAAAGTGCAGAAAGTACAGGCTGTTGGGTAAGTTTTCTTAATGAAATTAAGTGACTTTGAGGTAAATTTACTGGTTACCTGGGAAAATAGCTAGTAGTAATTTCATGTTGAATCATCCTTAAAACTTAATTCATTCTAGTTATAAATAAAACATTAGTCATTTCTTATATTGCAGCCCTGTAATTTGTTTTATTCATTGTCTGTACATATACAAAATTAGAGTCTTCTTTTCACTATTTTAGACAACTGACAAATATTTTATTTGGAAAATAAGCATGTTACGGGGCTGGGGAAATAGTACAGGGCGGGGAAAGGGAGCACAAGGCATGCCTGACCCAGGCTGGATCCCCCGCATCACCACACACAGCCCCGGAAGCCCCGAGCACTTGGCCAGGCAGTGCTCTCTGGGGGCCGGAGCCCTGAACTGTGGGCCTGGTTGGCAAGGTATTGCCCTGAGCATCGTGGAAGCCCCTAACCCCAACTGTCCCCTCCCCCCAAGAAAATAAGCATATTACTGACTCATTTTGGCCTTTTGTATTGTTCACCAGCCATAATAAAAGCTACGTGGCTGTAAGGCTCAAAGACCAAGATCTGAGAGATTCGAGGCAGCAGGCAGCCCAGGCCTTCATACAAAACTCCCTGTATGGCCCAGGAACCAACAGGACTACCGGTAATTTCCTGCCAACTTTTTTTTTTCTTTAACTGTTTCCTGCATATAAAACAAATGATTAATAGTTGTCTTTTCTAGTAAACAAGTTCCTGTCTCTTGAGAACAAGAGGTTACCAGTGAAAAAAGCTGCAGCGCATTTTCTGAATAACACTTGGGGTAAGGTCTCCTGCATCTTAAAATTGTGGCTTTGATATTTAAATTCATGTAGAGAATCTTTTAACTTTGTTGAAAAAAAACTTTTTTTGGGAATTTTGTACCTGATACTCATATTACACAAAACTTTTATTCTAGGAACCCAGAAAAAACAAAATGCCAAGAGGTTTAAAAGACGGTGGATGGTCAGAAGAATGAAAACTTCTAAGAAGTAAAGTTAAAGAGTACTGAGTACTTTGTATTTTCGGACTTATAAATTTAGGGGGTAATTATTTGTGTAAAAATTTAATAAACTATTTACAAATCACCTCAAAGACTCATTACAAACACTTTAACTATATTGAACCTATTTCATCTTTAATATAATGATGCCTTGGAGAGTTCTGGAATAATAGCCGCACCACTAACCAAAGTGCTGTTACGTGGCAAGAATAAAAGAATCTAGGAAGTGTTTTCAGCTACAGCTCTCATAGTTGGTTCTTAGTGAGAACTAGGAAGGAAGAGCACTGCCGGCAGCAATCCTATTCTCTTAAAGAAGGCTCTCGCCTCAGCGCATAAACATTGTCAACAGCTAGTAATAACCTTACTACTGGGCTGCGCCAGCCCCTGTTCGGGGCCACATGCAGTGCCAGGCTGGGAACCACAGTCACCGCTGCATGCTAGGCAAGCACCTTAACCCCTTTACTATCTCTCCAGCCCCACAACTTTGTACTTGTAACCACTTGGGAGGTTTGCTTTACCGTGCTGGACAAGTTAGGAACACAAGGATATTATGTTTTTTCCTATGTCACCCTATCAAGTTCAACTCTAAAGAGGCCGGTAATGAATGGCAGCCTTGAGCTAAATATACTCATTTATGCAGTTAGGTTAACCTGATATATAAACTCAATTAACACTCTAGTTATCTGTAGAAGTAAATTTTTAATGGCTGGTTAATTATATCACTACATTTTTATTGCAATATAGTACTCATTTAAGCACTTAAAAATGGAAGATGTACAAAGATTAAATTAAGACACGGTAAATTGACTAAATATTTGGTTTTATATAAATAAAGGTCATAACCACACTGTTGACATGTAATACTGTTATAATACAACAGTTAAACTTGTGAGTCTAGAACAGAAATCGTCTGTAGTGAAACAGGAAACAAAGTTGAAAAAGACCATGTTAAAACAGAACTACTGGGACTAACAGGTCGGGATTGTAAGTAGCAACAAACATATTCACTCAGCTCCTGAGTATTTCAAGTTTTACAGTACACATTAAAAATGATTTCTTCCATCAACACTATAAATTCAAACTGTCGGATGTTTATGCATTTTGCAAGTTACACTGATTGAATGCTTGTATGGGAGCGGGGGTCGGAACATCTCCCAATTAGAAGTTTTTACATCACCCACATGCTAACACAAACACAACTTGTTCCATTTCCTTCCCCTCTCCCCCCCAACAAAGAAGGCAGGATTTTTTGGTTTCTTTTAGGTAATTGTTTTAAAGGATTTGTGATGATCAATTTGAACGTCTGAAATTCAGTAATATTTAACTCTTAGACAACTAAGAGGTTAAAGATGGAAAATAATTTCTCCTAACACTAAGTTAGAAAATCATTTGCATCATGCTGTAAACTAGGAAGCAATGTAAAGCGACAAAAACCTGTCCCCAGTACATAATTAAAAAATCTAAATTTCAAATCAGCAGAGCTGGTCTACTTCCATGTTGACTATATGCCACAATATAAGTGTGAGCTCCTTAATGCATAGCTAATGTAGGTAGTCTTCCACTGTGGCAAATGCGCAAGATCCAATTCCTGATCGAGCCATCAGTCCCAGACATTGTGTGGCCTGTCCCATTGCTAGGGCAAGTGGAGGTTGCTTTGGCAGATTGTGGGTTTCTGAGGAAAAATGATTTAAAATGGAAAAGAGCAATTAGCAAGACATTTTGAGAAAGGAAAACAAAACTCAGAAAAACAACTCATTACTTAGAAAATTACTTAACACTTGCTAAGCAAATGGGCAATGCTCTAGATAATATGACAATACGAGTACTAGTATTCTTACAAAGTTTGACTTGAAAAATCTTAAGGTACTCTGGCTAGAAAGGCAGTACGGTGGAGAAGGCACTTGCCTTGCATATGGCTGACTCGGCGTTCACTCCCCAGCACCCCATAGGATCCCTCAAGTGCCACCAGGAGTGATCCCTGAGCGCTGCCGGGTGTGGCCCCAAATCAAAATCCCACCCATGGGCCTGATACAGTACAGCGGGTAGGGCGTTTCCCTTGCATACGGCCGACCCAGGTTCAATCCCCGGCATCCCATATGGTCTCCTGAGCACCACCAGGAGTAAACCCTGTACATCACCAGGTGTGACACAAAAAGCAAAACAAAAAACACCAAAATCCCACCCAAACAAAATGTTAGATAACACATAACTTCTGCATAAAATACAATAGGGAATACTTAATATTCTTATAAGCAAGGAGTAGTATTATTTTTCTTCGGTGTGTTCAAGGCCAGTTGACATCAATGAAGGAAATTTCCAAATCTTCATCTGGAGAGAACCCAAATAAGGCTAATCGTGCCAAAGCACTTGGGAATATTATTTGGGCTGACTGAACTTAGTAGGTAGAAGAGGTTAAAAAAAAATTGGAGGGTAATTTATAACTGACAGGTTAACAAACATGAAGAAAGATAGCCATGAAATAACAGGGCCACATGCCAGAAACCTGGCAGGCATCTGTGATAGTGCGATACAAATGTTAAGGAGCAACAAGAGCAGTGGTAAAGGAGACCAAGCGTGGTAGAGCTGGCGACTTCTTGTGTGAGAACCCAGACTTGAGCTTGCAAAGACACGCGCCGGTCAGCACAGTGACACAGGGCAGCTGTGACAGCACTGGCTCAGCTCCCCGCATGGTAAAGTTGCGTGAGTCCAAGCCTGCCTTACGCTAGCGGGAGTCCCAGGAGGAAGGACTCAAAATAAGAGGGTAGAAAGTTTAGGAACTGAAGAAGGTACAAGAGAAAATTAAAATTAAAAAATAAAATAGTTAAGACTGCAAGAAAAAGTATGCAAGTGAGAAAATATGGCTTGGAAAGTATCCTTTGGATTAAAATTAAGCAAGGGCTGTTCTTTGGCAAGAATCAACTCAGCTAAACTTTGGTGTTTCAGTACGTTTAACTGACTTAAGCATACCCTGCCTTAATGTAGTTTTATCAAGAGCATTTCAATTTTTATAAAAATCAACTTAATGGACAATAACATTTGAAAAGGAAACGTCTCTTTTTACAAATGTCTCAAGGTTCTTGCTCCCAGGCTAATGTGCTTTGATTAAAAACTGGCTGTAAGCATCTTTATGTTTTTGTAGTAAACTCACAAAAATTACATACAAATATATAAGACTAACATGACACTGTTTCTAAATAGGCACAGTATACACTCATTGCAATTTAGGGATCTTATTTGGCAGTTTTTAGTGTAATAAACACAAGCACTATTTATAGCACTATATATAAGAATATATGTATCTTGTATAAGGTAAAAAAAGAATAATTCCATAGAACCCAAGATAAAAAAGCCAATTTCCAAGTCATTACTTAAATACAAAGTTTAAGTAAATTAGTTTCATGATTACCTATGATGGAACTAAATTAGATTCACAATTACTTATGATGGAATTTCCAAAATACAATTATAGTAAATGATCTACCCTACAATCCCAATAATACCACTAAGATCTATTTTTACCAACAGAAATAACTAAATTTTGTATAACCAGAGAAAAGACAACAAATTAGCCAAAGAAAATTCAATGATATGCAAATTCTAAAATTATGACAAGTACCACATACAAAACTGTTTCGACATTTTGGTTTAGGCCTCAATATAAGATGGACTGACATTTTTAAAAGGATGGAGAAACTGAAGTTCAAACATGACTCGGTACATGCTTTACACTGCAGCCACATGCACCCGGGCCCAGTACAGGTCTCCCTGTCTAATGCTGCGTAACTTGGCTCCTTGTTGCACTGCCCTAATCCGCCTCAAAAAATACCTTCTAATGTCAAAAAATCACCTTTTCAAAAACCTGCCCATAAGTTTTAAGTAAACTCAACCCTATATATATATATATATATATATATATATATATAGAGAGAGAGAGAGAGAGAGAGAGAGAGAGAGAGGGAGAGTGTGTGTGTGTGTAAATAAACACACTGAGCAAATAGTTATTTGTCCAGCAATTCAGTTTCATAACTGCACTCCAGTGAAAGTAGCTCCTAGGAGCAGCGAGCAGTCAGGGCAACAGCAAATTCCAGTTTCCGTGCAGAGCAGGAGTAAGCCCTGAGCACTGCTGAGTGTGGGCCAAAGAAAGAGAAACAAAAAACTAAACTGCTTTATTCCCCCTGGTCCATTCTTAGTATTCAGTGAAGGCGTGTACAGATGACAACGGCCTGCTGAACTTTTACACAGACAGAATTTGACCCTAAAGGGGCAGAGCGCTAGGAGAGTGGGGAGGGCCCTCGCCTTACACACAGCTAATCCAGGTCTGATCCCCGGCATCGCATCTGGTCACCTGAGGCCGCCGGGAGTGATCCCTGAGCACTACTAGGTGTGGCCCGAAAACTGAGAGACAAAAATAACAAGACCGAAGAGCTGGTCAGGAGCCAGAGCCCAGGTCACATGGGGGCCCCGGGGGCATGATGACCAGCATGACTGGAGCGGCCATCAGGTCAGATATGCTCAGGGCACGAGCACAGCAGCTCTCCAAACAGCCTCGGATGCACCCTCAGGTGCTGCTCTAATTCCATTCAGGTGCATTACAGAATCCCACCGGGTCTAGATTTAAATTAAGGAGGGAGCTTTCTGTGCATTAAATTTTAAGTACCAAAAAGCAGAAACCAGGCCGGGCAGAGAGCTCAGGGCAAGCACACATGCTTTGGTGCGGAGTCAGGGTGTAGCCCCAAACCAACCAACCAAAGAACAGGCACCAGCATCCTTAACCTTTTACCAAATATCCAATCAAATACAAGTCACATTTCTGGCCTTACTCACCTAATATTGCACTGTTCAGAGCTGAGCACACAGGTTCTCTCTGAATCGGGTCAAGCTGATTTCCAACGGGGCTGTTCCAAGGATCTGAATAAGCTAGTAAACTGAATGCATCCTGTCGAAACAGCAATTTTATTGTTAACTAAAAATTCTTTTATGATCACCTTGGTTACAAACAGGTTGGATGTGGCACTACACTAATAATCAAACCCATTCATCGCCCATGACTTTGGCTATATGTCTCAAACTAGATTCGGGGTCAGTTTTCATTTTTCTTGTAACAGGCCCATCTCTTTAATTTCCCTCAACCCTTCAACACATAAAGAATAACCTCCCCTAGCCAAAAAAGGTTAGAAATTAAAAAAACTAACTCTCGGAGGATGGAAAGACACCGCCACTAGATGTTTTCTTTTACAATTTATTATCACTATTAGCCAGCATACTTGTTTTTGCTTTTTTTTTTTTTAAACAGATTGGGGGGTTGTATAAACTCACTCGATGTCATCTCAAACTGCACAAAATGGAAAATGGGCTCCCTTTAGGAATCTAAAAATGCCATCAGAGCCGGAGAGATAGTACAGCGGGTAAGGCACTTGCCTTGTAATGTGGCCACCCCAGGTAGTCCCCCAAACACCACTGCAAGTGATTTGTGAGTGCAGAGCCAGTAATAACCCTGAGCATCACTGGCTGTGGCCCCCAAACAAAATAAAATTAAAATGTCATCAAGATACCCACACACATTCATAATGTAACTTTCAGTCTTCTCAAAACATACGTTTAGAAAACATATTGTATGTTGCACATACAACAATCAACCTGCCACCAGCGGCAGCCACACCCTCTCAAAGTGCCTGTTCGTATACAGGTAATATAAGGGAGCAGGCGGAAGTGGGGAGAAGGCTTCCTGGCCAGCACGACTGCTCCCCAGCTTTCCCACCCAGAGGCCTCTCCCTGGTGAGGGGTCAGCGCCCGGAAGGCTGAGCTGTGCAGTCTGAAGGGAACACAGGGTGTTTGTGTGCCTCTGCCACCAACAGCCCCGCCACCCTGCGTGCTGACTGTGCCAGACACTCAGACATACCCCCGGTGGGGACGATTCTGCTCCCACTCTGTAGTGACTCCGCGCCAGGCGGATAACTCATGTTGAGGTGCTTGTACACCCCTTGCAAGTGCGAGGGAGCGGACCTGAGCCCTGGTTTGCCCTGCGTCCCCACCTGCCAGCACTCCCAGGTGTGGCCCCGAGAACCAATCCTCTCCGCCCTGCGAGACAAATCCGGAGCCGTGCCCAACTGTTTACTTGCTCCTGCTCTGAGGACTAGAAGAGATGCTCCTCGCGGGCCGGGGCTACGCACTGTGGCCGACTCTCCGCAGAGCCGCCCGCAGTGCCTGGCCACAGGCGGGGCCCGACCAGGACGGGGCTGCTCTCCAAGGGAAGCCGGTCAGTAGCTTCCTGCGGAGCCACTGGCAGACAAGCCTTGGACTCCCGCCAAAGCGGAGCTGCGGGGGAGAAGGGGAAAGTGGGAGGGGGGATGGTAGAAGAAGAAATCAAAGACAAAGACAAGGGGGAAAAAAGCCCTAGGGGACAAACACGAGCCCTGAAGGGAAGGGAAAGGAATCCATTCTCAGTGATGGCATTCCCCCCCACGTCGCCCTCGAAGCTGCTCTAGCATCCTTCTTCAAGTACATTAAAGTAAGTCCAGTTTCCCGTTTTACCTGTCCGGATCAAGAAGCATTTAGGGAAAGGCAAGGAGAACTCAACGCTCAAGTCTCAAAGGAGCTGGGGTCTGGCTCGAGGTGAGAGGGCAAAAGCAACAGCCACTTCACTCTGCAGGCGAGGGAGGGGGGGCTTCTCCTCACTCAACACACCACCAAGGGGCAGCCCAGGACGGGCCTGGACTGTCACTTTCTGAGCTTCAACAAACGGGAATCCATGCACAGTAAGGAAGAGTAAAATCTTTAATTTTCAAAGGCACAGGAGCCAGGGATGTGCTTAAGGAGAGAAAACCTGCCATATTGTTTTTTAAAAAGGCACCACAAGCGGCATCATGCTTACTTTGTCTTACTTTGTCTCAAGTTCAACCAGGAAGTAGATGCTTGAGTGTCTAAAGTATGAATTTTTAAAAAGCATTTTGCCTTCACAAACACCTAAAGAATAGTTCTCAGAGCACAGGGACATCCGTGTCCAAGACCTTTGGAAGGTGGCGCCTGGGAGCTTAACCTTATTTTCATGCCAAGACTGAAATGCTCTGGGCTCTGGGCTCTCTCCCCGCATCTCACAGTGACGGAGCCGAGTCTCCCAGAGACCGCAGGGCTCGGGACAGCAGCAGAGCAAGTGAAAAGCAGGTTTCATCCAGCTGCCCATCTTCTTTCTCAACCGAGCATTAAAGAAATTGTAAAAAGTAAAAATATCTGGGTGTTTCAAAAGAAATGCTTATTAAGTTGAACTTCTCATTTAAAAAGCAAAAGTATACAATCGCTTCATGATTCAGTTCTCTTATGCATCGAAAGGGATCCACACCTCTCACCCACTTGTAAAGGTATGTCCCACTTCTCGTTTTGAATATGCACAACTTTTTTGGTTTTGTCTTGAGGCCCTGCAGGGCTCAGACCCACTCCTGACTCAGGTGACCATCTGGGGTGCTGGGGATCAAATCTAGGCCAGCCACGTGCAAGGCCAGTGCTACCTACTGCACTCCCGCCGGCCTCTATTGTGGATATACGTTTAACTAAAAAAGCGCTTTGTGGACTGGAGAGCTGGTATGTGGGCAGGGGGCTTTCTGTTGAATGCTCACCCCGGACTGACTGACCCCTTGTACCCCATAGGGACCCTGCAAACTGCCGGGAGTGAGCAGAACCAGGAGTAAGTCCTGAGCGGCAGCTCTGTGTGTTTTGGTGGGTGGGGTTGTGGGGCCGAGCCCAGTACGGGTCGGGAAGTAACTGCTTCCACAGTGCCGGTACCCAAGCTCCAGCCATCTCAGCTAGCCCTGTGGCCCCCGTGAGAGTATTAAGAAGTTATTTTTTGTAATTTTCAAAAAAAAATTAAAGATTATTTTCGAGTGGATTAATTTTAGTTGCACCAAAGGGGAGAAATTCAGTAAGACCCTCAGGGAATCGGGTCATTACAGGGGAAAATGACAGTTTCTGGATAAATGAAAATCTGATTTAACTTTTAATGAGTCCCAAGGGGCCAGGGAGGAAGCCCCGCAGGTTGGGTCGGCATGTGCGGGGACCTGAGTTTAAACGCCAGGTCCGCCCGACTCCCCAGACACTGCCCGAAGCCACAGCAACGTACCGCAGTGAACCACCAACCTGGCCGGCCTGTGGCCCCCGGGCCTCCTGAGCACAGCTGAACGCCATGACGAAATGCAGTCATTTCTCTCTGTCACCAGTTAACAGCCCAGAGACTCGGGATGGCGGCTGGAACAGAGCTATGCTTCCAGAGCAGGAACCCTGGGGCTGCAGGCTGGGCGAGGGCAGCGCCCGCAGATAAACCCGCCTGGCCCTCTTGGAGCCACGTGGAGCACCCTGGGGAGCGAGCGGCGTGACAGCAGGTGCCGCACCCGGGCGACAGCTCTCTGCCATCACCTGTTTCACACCACCAAGGAGGCGGCTTGGTGCCCTCTCTGTTTGGGACAGGAAGGGAGGGCAGTCTGCTGCCCCCCCCCCGCCCCCGGGCGCCACCATCAGACTCAGGAGCACTAAATGTACCTCTCTTTTTAAAATGTTCAGGGGAGGGGGCTGGAGCGATAGCACAGCGGGTAGGGCGTTTGCCTTGCATGCGGTCGACCCGGGTTCGATTCCCAGGATCCCATATGGTCCCCTGAGCACCGCCAGGAGTAATTCCTGAGTGCAGAGCCAGGAGTAACCCCTATACATTGCTAGGTGTGACCCAAAAAAGAAAAAAAAAACAACAGAAACAAAAACAAATAAAATGTTCAGGGGAAGGACGAAATCAACTTGGAGCCCAAGCTATGCCGGGTTTTCTGTTTGTTCGTTTGTCTTCTCTAGTGGCTGTTACTGTTTCCTAGTTTATAGGGCTGGTGGAACTTGACTGAATACGCCAAATCGCTTCCAAAGAGTCCTAACATCTCCACCACTGACTACAATGCTTTCCTTTTTGTCTGTTTTTTGTTTGCAGGCCAGGGACCGCTCGCACAGGTGGGCAAAGTGGCCACGATGGCAACTCTGGCTCCCCCGTCTGGCTTCAGCTTCGGCCCCTCTGGTGGCCTGCTTACAGGACGGCAGAGACCCATCTCCAACCACTGTATAACCTTTACTTACTGTATAACATCCAGCTTACTGCAACCCGAACAAGGGGTACCAAAGTAAAAAATAGACCAAATTCATAGTTCATGGGCTGAAGCTACAGCACAGCAGGTACGGGGTTTGACTTGCACAAAGCTGGCCAGGGCTCAATTCTCGGCACCCATACGGTTCCCGAGCACCACCTGGAGTGCTCTCTGAGCATAGAGCCAGGAATATAGCCAGGTATCACCCAAAAACCAAGAGAGAGAGAGAGAAAAAAAAGAATTTATAGTTCATAAGCACACTTATTTCTTCTAATAAATCTTCTGCAAAATTTGCCGCTCAGAAAATAAGACTAAGAAAGTAAAGTGAGACCCCGGACGGACAGTACAGTGGGAAGGATGTTTGCCTTGCACGTGGCTGACCCAGGTTTGATCCCCAGCATCCTATATGGTTCCCTGAGCACCACCAGGAGTGATTCCTGAGTGCAGAGCCAGGAGTAACCCCTGAGCATTGCTGGGTGGGACCCAAAAAGCAAAAAGCAAAAATAAAAAGTCAACTGATAAAGTCTTCAGACTGGTAAGCCTGATAAAGACTAGGAAGGCAAAACTGATACAGCGCAGAGCCTGCTCAGCTGTCCGGGAGCGAGAGCTGCCCAGCCCCTGCGAGGGACTCAGTGTCCAGCTGCCCGACAAGCACGCCCAGCACTGCTCCGTATTTCACTCAACATTTTAGCGACGGGGACATCATTCCTAGCTCTTCAAGGGGAAGCAAATTTACCTTCAGCATTTTTTTATTGGCCGTGTTTTTGCCACATTCTCTCCTCAGCTGTTCACTCATGGCTTGCAGTTCTCTTCCAAAGTGGATCATTCTCTCAATGGCAGCCTGACTTCCTCCACACAACTGGCGTCTTAACTGACTGGAGTCCACTTCTGCAAGCGAAAGAAGTATTTTACTACCTGGCTGAAGAGCGTACAGCGGGGAGACAGAAATAACTTTCTTACACCTCACATTTTTGTTCTGTACCTCACATTTCATAAGCACTAGTCTTTTATCTTAACAGATTAATTTTATTAAGTATAGAATCTTTCAAAATTAAAGATATACTTATTAGGTCTCAAAAGTACCTATTAGGATGGAGTTACAAGTCGGGGGAAATAAAAGTTAAGTTCAAATCTTGAACATTACACAAAGAAACATTAAAAAGAAAAAAAACTGTCTCAAGACTACACTGACCCAAAACAGAGATGAAGTAACTCCTAGAAGTTAAATGATTACAATAAATCATAGAAACACCATATTAAATGAATCACAAGGATTACTTAGCTTTCAGATAAATGGCTACTTCAAAAAAAAAAATTTGACACTATATGGAAATCCTCATCACAGTAGGTTGCTGGAAACTGTGAGGCTCAGAAAAACATCCTAGGACAAAATCAGGTCCTCTCGTATTGTCATTTCGATTCACCATCAGTCGGTATTTCCCTTCCCCCGCCCCACTGTGACAAAGACAATACTGAACAAAATGTTCGTCAAGAATCTACTCTAGATCTCGATTAGCCATAAGCACTAGTTTGTAATGTAACTGTATAAATCAATATTTATTAGGCACTTTGTGCTAATAGTTTTTCAGATTAGCTCATTAAATCTTCAGGATGACGCATTTGGCTATGATTACACCCATTTTACAGATGAAGAAACTGAGGCACAGAGTTTGTAAGTAACTTGTCCTAAATAACAGCTAGTAAGTGGCAGTTGCAGAATTCAAATCCAGGTTATCTTGCTTTGGAACTTATACGCTTAGAGCAAAGCTTTAATTATACGGGAATGTTTAGTGTTCTGCTATCAGATAACATAAAGAGGAGGCTGCCTTACAATTCATACTCCTTGATTGAAAAAAGTGAATCACTCCATAACAAGATAATTTGTATGAGAAAAGGAAACGTACAGTTTCCTATATATAATCTAACAATGTTAATACCACCTTTGAACCTCAAACACTAAAAAAATTCAACATCATGGAATTCTGACAAATAAGAATTTATATGCTTCAATAATCTTCACTCCAGCTGATGGGCCGGTTTGTGAACGGTTTGATTTTATAATGCAGTTTGCTACACAAACTGCCAATCAAGTAACATCAGACACGTGGATGTCTTTCTCAGTCACTTGACCTGAGGGGGTCGGAGCGGGGTCATACATAAGGAGGCTCTGAACTAAAAAGTCAGATAGATTCACGTTAAGTAGAGTCTGAACAGAATTTATGAAATCATCTCTTCTCGTTTGAGCGTCAAAGGCCATGGTGTGGAATGCGAACTGTCCTATCCCCGACTCCACACGGCCTCTGGGACATGTCACACTCAGCATCGAGTCGGGCTGCACTTTACCACAGTGCTGAAGTCAAGCCAAAAAAAAAAAAGAAATCCAGCACCAAACAGTTCTAACACTGAACTTCAGGAGGCTCTCGTTAGCAACCAGCTCTTACGAGAAAGTTAAGAGAATGTCATGTCAAATCCAAGGGCACAAACAACTTTGGATTTATGCTCAGCAGCTGTGGATCAGTACAAGTGAAAACATAACCCTGGAGCCATCATTTTTGAATTTTAAAAAAAGTAAGAAGTATCACTGCAGACCCATTTCGGTGTCACAATCTTCCATTTCGTGGTCATGCTTAGAGCTACCGTTTAGGAAACCATTAGACGACGTTTCTCCGACTCCATTGGAGTAGTGATCGGTCTCCATGTCTACATCATTACTGAAAATGAAAAAACAAACCTAATTTTAGAAATATCACACTTGCAGCTCCGTGTACAATAAATCACTACGCGACTAGGTAGCCTCCTTATAAACTGACTTGATAAGGCAACAGAATCGGCAAGAAAGGTATTTAGTTAAATCTGGAATGTTGTATTCAAAGCCTAATAGCTGATTTCGAAGCAAAACTCCCAGAGATAAAAGGAGAAAAGTACATTTACTAAAACAAGTGGTTTATGAATTTGCATAAACTGAAAAACCGTATTTCAAGACATACTTCCCACTACTTCTCAAACTCAAACTGGACTTTGTTCCATGTCAGTTTCTGCCCCAAACTGCTCATCCCCATCCCAACCTCCATTTTCAGTATGGAGGGGAAAAACCTCACCCTCAAAGGAAACTACTTCTAGAACACTCTTTTCTGCCCTTTTATTAAATTGTTTCTATACTGTGGTTTTTTTTTTTTAATCTTGACATTTTGGCATTTGTCCTCATTTAAAAATACACACTCTTCAAAAGGCAAGTAATTTTTAAAGCTTCTTAGTCTCATCCTAACCTACCTCTTCCCCAACAATATCTAATACACAGACTTGCTATCAGCTAATTCTTTTTTTTTTTTAAATTTATTTATTTTTAATTAGAGAATCACCGTGAGGGTACAGTTACAGATTTATACACTTTTGTGCTTATACTTCCCTCATACAAAGTTTGGAACCCATCCCTTCACCAGTGCCCATTCTCCACCACCCGTAAACCCAGTGTCCCTCCCACCCTCCCCAATCCCATCTCCCCCCCACCCCACCCTGCCACTGTGGCAAGGCATTCCCTTCTGTTTTCTCTCTCTAATTAGCTGTTGTGGTTTTATCAGCTAAAAATTCTACAGCATTTTGTTGATTCTTAATTTTTCAACTTAATTAACAGCTTAGGCTGTTTCCAGATTTTACTCACTCCATATAGGTAAAATGAGCAATTATTTGTCAATAAGCAAATATGCCAAATATGCCCTTCCCTTCAGATCCACAGAATCTACTTATTGCTTATTAGTAGTTGTACTTTGCTTTTTGGGTCACACCCGGTGATGCTCAGGGGTTACCCCTTACGCTGCACTTGGGAATTACTCCTGGTGGTGCTCAAGGGACATATGGGATGCTGGGGATTGAACCCAGGTCAGCTGCCTGCGAGGCAAATGCCCTCCCCGACGGGCTACTGCTCCAGCCCTATATTGTTCAGTTTTGAATGTCTCCTACTGCTAGCTCCAAGGTTTGAGCTCGTGCTTTGCAAGCAGGGGGCCCAGGCTTCCTAAGCACCACAGGGAATAATCACCTAGAAAAGGGACAGGAGTGGCCACCAACCAACACTGGTCGTAGCCTCCACCGCCTCCCCCCCAATTAAAATACCAATAGTAAATAAAGGTCTCCCCCGAAGAGCTGGGCAATGATTCAGTCCGGGAGCAAATACTCCATAAAAATACAGGATGTATTTAAATAAAAATCTTTTCTCATTACAAAAGCATTTTAAAATAAATGTGAACAAAACAAATACCATTACTTCTACAATGAGAAAAGGCCAAATTTTAGAATTTAATTTATTTAAATTAAAAATGTCAATTTAAAAAATAAATGTAACATCCATAGAAGTGGGGGCGGGGAAACCCACTAAGTAGATATTAGCAAAGCACTCTCTGCATAAGACCACCAGAAGTAACCATATCTTGAAGCATGTGTGTACGTATGTGTGCATGTGTGCAGGGCATGTGGAAGTACAGTACTTTAGTGAGTGAAACTGATAAGGTGACAAGATATAGAAACATAGAGAAAAGGAGGGGGGGGGGTGCAATGGGCCTGGGGGTCTTTGTCATTCACAGAACTTTGCTGGTAATCTTGATAAGCTTAGAGAATTGACGCCCCCCCCAAAAAAATAGAAGTTTAAAAGGTAATGTTTCATTTAGCAGAAAGCACACTCATAGCTTTCAGTGGTCTGGATACGATAAACTGCTTTGACAATTGAGTGTAGTTCAGAGGACTCTGCCCTTCACATATAAAGAGCCTCTGAGCCATATTCCAGGTAAAACGCTAAATATAGTAAAATAGCTTCTGCTCTCCAGCAGCGAGGACTATAAAAAGCTCAGTTGTTCCCTTACAGATACACATTTGCTAAGACTGTGATCTAAGGAAACACCCTGGGAGAGGCAACATCTGGGCTTGAATTTTACAACTTTTAACAGAAATTAGGATGGAAGAGGAGTAGAGGGAAGGGCATTGCAGTGAGGGGCGACCAACTGAAGAACACCCCACCCGTTTGGGAGCTCAAACTCCTGGGAAGTAGTCTCAGCGCTGCAACTTACTAGCTACAAATTATTGTTCCTTTAAAAAAATCATTTACTTTTCTGATATTCAGCTTTACATCTGTAAAATGGTTGTAACAGTTAATACCCACTGCGTTTGCCTACAAGCTTCTGCAGGGAAAGCCATTACCATATACAAAATAACTACTGCCGCCCAACAACTTCAGGCCAGTTCAGGTTTCCTTCCTTGTCCCTCCGCCTGCACACGGACACGGAACAGGGTGCTGTGTCACCAGCCCTTCCCTTCAGCTTGCTTCCCTGAACTCAGGTAGGAGAAACGTCTTTAGCAACTTCCTGGCACGAGAAAAGTATGTAAAGAGTAAACCCACACCTGCAATCCTACCCTCAAGCAATGGCAGAACCCTTTTCAACAACGAAGTGCTCCTGCAAGGTACTGCATCAAGTACCAGGAGCTCGCTCAAACTGCAGCCCGTCCTCTCCGCTCCCCTGCTTCTTCTCTGGGACGTCATCACTACTTTGACCTCCACAGCAGGGGACACCTCTGCTGTCCATCCCACAACACTCGTGCAGGCCTTTTAATCACCTGTACCGTGTTAATACCACTCAGTAAATCTGCTGACTCGTGAAACATAACCTGAAAATTCAGATTATCTCCAAATTTGTGAATACAGATTTGTATATAACATTCCTTTCTTCAGAATTCCATTTCCACTAGATTACATTCTACAAGATTCTCTCTCCTCGAGTAACTTCTGCTCCAACATTCCCTTGAAACGCAATGTCACCTTCAAATCATGTTTTATGACCAAACCAACATCAAACAGGTTTAAAATTTATCCACAACTTCTTTTTTTTTTTTTTTGGCTTTTTAGGTCACACCCGGAGATGCTCAGGGGTTACTCCTGGCTCTGCACTGAGGACTTACTCCTGGTGGTGCTCAAGGGGACCAGATGGGATGCTGGGGATTGAACCAGGGTTGGCAGCGTGCAAGGCGAACGCCCTCCCTGCTGGACTATCTCTCGGCCCCTATCCACAACTTTTGTGGAAAGAAAAGAGGCTATGATTTCACTGGTTATGAATCAAACTGAGACTTAGATGCTATAAAACTGGGACTAGTTGAATTCCTAAAAACTCACTATCCTCCACTGGTGTCAATTCAAATGATTTGTACTTCATGAGTATTATTCCTGGGTACTTCAAGAATCACAGTCCTCTGGTCTAGCTATCTTTCCCAGAGCTCACCAGAGATGATGCACTCTTTGACATCTAATAAGGTCCTTGACACTATCTGTATGCTACATACCTGTTCACCAAATGACAACTATTTGTTAGAAGCAAGTTACTTAGAGATGGAGACTCACTCTAAACTTAAGTGTTTAAACTACAAAGGCAACTTTTGTACATTACACCTAAAAGTTACAACCTTTCCGAGAGAAACTGGGTGTATACATATTAACCAGAACTTAAATGCTATTGCCACTTAGCTTGGAGACATAATAAATGATATTTATGTGACTATTTTTAGAAATCTGTTGCTGGCAGGAAGATAAGGAAGCTCAGTCTTGAATTCGGCCTCAAAACCCCAGTAAATAGGGTGCGCAGAGGAAGAAGCAACAAGAAGCTGACAGGTAAACAGAAACGCTCCAAAGAACTTGGGAATAAAACTATAGTCACATTTTTCAAAATTACAAAAATTGTGACAGACTTATAATTAGGTTGTTTATGGTTAACGCAAAAGCTAGGGAAAGCACTTACCTGGTGAAGTTATTCATTTGCTGTGATCTTGACATATTTATACTGTTTAGTTCTGGTACATTCAAATTAGATGACTGGTGTTTACTGTGACAATATGATTGATGTGCTTTGTTTGATATTACACCATTGCTACAACTTTCAAAACCTAGTGGGGCGGGGGAGTGGGAGAAGATGAATAAAAAGCACATGAAGTTATTATTAGGTCATCGATAAGGTACTCGTTCTGATTTTGTATTACACAATCAGGGACGGAGAAAACAAAAGGTCATGTGTAGCCGCATTCGCACTGTGTGACACATCATAAGACACTCCCTACCCACTCTCCATAAGTACCACACCACATTTGATGGAGTTCAAATGGTAGGCAACAAATCCTAGAGATAAATACACACACACACACACGTACGCACGCATGCACGCGCATATATGCTATAGCACAGCAGGTAGTGTGTTTGCCAGCACAAGGCCAACCCAGGTTCAATTCCTCCACCCCTCTCAGAGACCCGGTTCAATTCTCCCGCCCCTCCCAGAGAGCCCGGCAAGCTACCAAGAGTATCCCGCGCACAGCAGAGCCTGGCAAGCTCCCCGTGGCGTATTCGATATGCCAAAAACAGTAACAAGTCTCACAATGGAGACATTACTGGAGCCCGCTCGAGCACATCAATGAGCAACAGGATGACAGTGACAGTGATATATGTATTTTCAGATATATATATGAAAGCTCGCATCACTCAACCTTTAACAACATGTGAGTGACATCCTAAAGAATGTCTTAATGGCCCCTGCCAAGACAGAACAATCTTCACACTGTCTCCTCTATGGATACTTTTTTGTAGCATTTTCAGCAGCAGCAGTTTTTTGTAACAGACAATACAAAATATATTATTTCGGTTGTGCTTTGGGACAGGGCTTGGGATGAAAACATCCCAAATTTGGTGGTGGGAAGGTGTCATGGTGTGGGATTGGTGTCTGATATTAAATGCAATCAAATACTGTGAACTACCTTATAAAATAAAAAAACTAAAAAAAAAATAAATAAGTAAAGGTGACAGCACTGGTCAGCGTGCTGAAGGCCCCAGGTTAAAGGTCCCACAGCCCAAGGCTCCCAAGTGGCCCTGTGGCCCCCACATCACCAGCGTGCAGGACCCCCCGCCCCCAGGGAGTCCTACTCCCACAAACAAAATCGGGACCGTTGGAGGGTCAATGGGCTACCCGTGACATTTGATTTATTTCCTCACGATCTATCATCATCCTATCATCACCGCGCAGTGACCCATCAAGTTAAGCATCTGTCCGTCCCCCACCCTGTCATGCTGGAGTCCTGCCATGCTGGCCTTTTCTTTTTAAGGTTTGCATTCTTCCTGGAATTGCAACAATGATTTCTGATTATTTTTTTTCCATTTGGGGTATCCCAATTTAATTACGACTCTTGTCTGAAAAAAAACACAGGCTTGGAAACTAAAACATCTTGAAATCAAGTATACAGATGTGTGAAACAACTACAAAAAAAAAAAAATCTAGAATTTTAGAAACTTAGCCGTTCTTACAGAAGGGAAAATAAGGTAATACTGAATCTCACCGGAAAAATGTGCAGTACTTCCTTTGCCTGATGCTAAGTTATGGATATTCATTCCATGGCTGGGGCTCATACTTGGACTACTAAAAGGTCGAGGACTAACAGGGTAACTGTCTTGAGATTTTGGACTTCGGCCTCCCAGACATCGCACTTCACTATCTGTACCATTCACCATTTCTATAAACTGACGCACTCTGAAAAAGAACAGAAAAAAATGTAAGCTTTAAAAGGCTGTTAACCTTATACCGTAATTGCAAATATCTGAAAATATTTTGACGACTTACATTTATCAGTAAGTTTCATATTGAGCATGCTAAAGATACTAAATATGGGGCCAGAGAGGTAGTACAGTGGTAGTGCACTTGCCTCGCACACGGCCAACCTGGATGCAGTCCCCAGCATCCCATATGGTTCCCCCAGCACCACCCGGAATGATTCCCGACTGCAGAGCCAGGAGTAACCCCTGAGCATTGCCAGCTATGACCTCCCCCCGCACCCCCGGAAACAACTTAAAGAAAAACAACTAAATGTGGCCTTGTACACTATGTTCCTAGAGTGAAATTTTAAATTTTCAGAAAAAATCAAGAGTACAATGCAGAAGACCTATCCCCAAGAAAATCTTTAATTGTAGCTGTAACCAGAAGTGGACTTCATTGTTCAAGCTAAAATTGTAATCAAAACAATATCTGCAATAGATTGAAAAAAAAAACAGTACATAAGATCATGATGTGCGTGTGTGCTTGTGTGATGTATAATACGCAAAGCAAGAACCTGGCTCCCCACCCTTTCTAGACCATCCTCAGTTCCACTTGCAACTTCATGACCGCCCCCCCCCCTCCCCGGGTCACATTTAAACTTTTACTCCAAAGTAAAAACAATTCTGATGTTTTGGTTTACTAAAAGATTCTGGTGTTTATTACGAAATTGAAATCTTAAGCCAGGATGAAACAGAAATTTTGGGTCGGGAATCAAACAGCCACATTCATTTCAACGTTATTCGCAACAAACCAAAGTGGAAGCCACTCAAATGTCCAGGGACAGATGAGAAACCAAATGTGACTGAATACTAGTCAATCTTGGAAAGGAAGAAAAGGGTGGCACGGGCCATGCGAGGATGTTATGCTAAGACAAATACGTTAAACAAAAAGTACTTCATTAATAGGAGTGACCTAGAATCAAAATGGAGGTTTCCAGGAGCAAGAGGGTGGGAGGAATAGGAAGTGTTTAATGGGTACAGAAACATCTACAGAAGAATGGCTGGTATGGCCACAGGACAAAGTGAATATACTCAATACTACAGAACTGTACATGTACAAATGGTTGCTTTCACATCACGTACGTTTTACAGCAATTTGAAAAGCCTAAAAGACTTACTCTGAGGTAATTTGCAGAGAAAATGGATATTCATCTGCTAAATAAGATTTTCCCATTTTGAATACATAGACTGAGGAGCAAACACATAACATCTAACTATAGGATTCAATACAAGTGTTAATAGTTGTTACTTTTATGTGTTCTATTACAAAATATTTGAAATATAAGATTTTATAAAAATCTATTACAAAATATAAGCCAAGTCAAAAATAAAACTAGTAAAATAAAAACTATTTTGGCTATATGTAACATAAATGTATATCTATAATAAATGTACCTTATTATACAAACTCACTTTAATGTGAAAAGGAGATTGGGATTTCTTTCAAGTAAACTTGGATATAACTGTTGTGTTGTTTCAATGGCTTCTCCCATTCTTCCTGCTAGAACCAACTTTTGAATTCCTAAAAAAATAAAAAGAAAGAAAAGGATTCATTTTTAAAGAGCAGAATTAGTGGATGCTCCAAAGTGTTAGCAAAATATCTTTAATTATAATTATCCTTTCTAAAAATAATTTATTTTTTGCAATTAAGGAAAGTTGTAAATTAAAGACATTAAAAATATAAAAACTATTTCATAAACTTTTTTTAAAAAACATTACAACATACGCGTAATTTAGAAAAGACATCTGTTAGGCAACAGTGGAGTATTAAAATGCTGACAAAAAAAACAGGGATATGTTTATGGCAGACTGTGATAACAATTTCACAGACACTTATCTCCAAACCCATCAAGTTTGTAGAGGTAGCTATTAGATTACTTTTAAAATGTCAACCAAATCTTAATTGGTTTAAAATAAGACTAGAAAAATCACAAATAATATTCAAACTATCTTGCCAAATATGATCATTTTTTGGTTCCACTATTAAGAGAATACTAGGAATTGAGTATGATCTAAATTCAAGAGGCACCAAGTGTTCTGATCCTGGTGTTCTGATCCTGGTGTCAGATATTTATGAAATGAGGGCACCAAATAAGTGATCACCTTTTTCTCACCAGTGCTTAGAAATGTAGTGATTGACACAAAGCACAGAATTAGCTCCAACACAACAGCATATTACAGGAGTGTGGCATATGAAAAATATCATTCTCATCCATCATGGTTTGTATTTTTTTTTCTCTCTTGGTTCTCATCAAGGTTTACCTTTCCTGATGGATGAGGTTAACTCTGGGACAGTTATATGCTGATTTGCTCTTGCCTGCACAGATTTTATGAACTAAATGCTGACTATAAGCAATAAATATTTAAGATCAAAAACTATTTTAAACTTAGCTGTAATTTAACAAAAATATTTAAATCTTGCATATTCTCTCCACTAATTCATAAAAAAAAAACCAACACTGTATAGCATCTTTACTTCCTGAAAGTTCAGGACATTTTTAAGGAAAAAAAAAAAAAAGCATTACTACTTAAGAAAATTTTTCTCAAAATGTTGTCTTCTACATCCAGTACTACTAACATAGTCCTATGCTTATTTTTTAAAAGGTGATCTTAAATGTCAATAAAGATTTCAGAGACATGAACTTGAAATAAATGCATTTTTTAAAATTGAAAAAATATATCTAAAACCTATCATCTGAAAACAAGTGTTAGCATGCACAAGATCCTTACTTTGTCTATTCTTAATGGAAGCTAATTCTTCTAGAACAGTCTGGTCTGTAGATCTGGCAAAGGCCTCTGCCGTGGCACAGTACCCGTGATGGACTAAGTAAGATGAAACCATCCTTAAAGGAAAAGGAGAAAGCACAGCTTTTAGTCATGGGAACACAAAGTGCATACTACGTCTACATAAGCAAAGTCTACTTGTGTTAACCAGAAAACAACTTGCTCCCTTGAAATAATTAGGACCCAACTTTGTTCTTTACGTGTTGTGTGTCCAACGCGGTAACAGCAAATGCTATTCTGAGACTACTGGTTTATCAAGTTTATCGTTACAGATGAAAAACCTATAGACAACAATTCAAGGGACCAGAAAGAATACTGAGAAGGAATGGAAATACACCTGTTAAAGTAGCTTCTTCTAAAAATAACTATTAGTAGAGAAACAAGAATAAAAAAATTAGTTTCCGGGCTATAGTATAGCAGGTAGAGCATTTGCCTTGCACTCGGCCGACCTGGGTTCAATCCCTGGCATCCCATGTGCCCCCCCGCCCCGCCCCCCGCGCACCACCAGGAGTCATTTCTGAGTGCAGAGCCAGAGTAACCCCTGAACATCGCCAGGTGTGACCCAGAAAGAAAAAAAAAATGTTTTAATTTCTTGGTAGTATCCAAATACCTTTCAGTCCTTTTTGAAAAATAACAGATTCACCCTATGTGTCTAATCCCTATTTTTTTTCTCCTGCCTTTTTTTTTTACCAGTTCTATGAAATGATATCCCAAAGTGTAAACACAATCCTGAGGTGAACCCAAAGAGAAAAATGTTCCAGAATAAAGTTTATGAGGATGATTCATCAGTCTTTAAATAAAATCAATCAGCGTTCTTTATTACTTCAAAAACAAGGATGTTTCTCTGAAAAGCCACCGAGTGGTCAATACACACATTCCCATCTGCCCACAGAATGCAGAACCAGTCTGGAGGGCTGGGTAGGAGCCGGTGGGGGGCTGGGGCGCAGGAAGGCGGCTGAGCAGGCTCTCGAGGTGGCACTTCGGAGGGAACAGCCGCTTTCCCTGTGACGAGCCCCCCACGGAGCCTACACGCAACCGTTTTTGGGAGCATTAAAGGAATGTGACCCCTGAACGTCAACCTAGTTCAGAACTCTGCCAAACCGGGTGACAACAACTGGAAGGGGAAAAATATGTTTGCAAAATCATCCTATCATCTACTCATTATCGTTCCTAAAAAATATATGAGCTTTATTAAATCTGCAGTTCAATAAACTTAGATCACTTAATCTATTTTATATTTAGAGATAAATTACATAGAAATTGCCTTATAATATGTAAAACTATATGTTTATAAATTTAAAATTTTAAGTTATTTGCTAGACTGATGGTATCTGTATTTTTGCTCATTTTCTTGCACTACAGCTAGTGAGGGCCGGAGACAGCACATGTGCTCAGGCGCTTACTGTACATGCCGAAACCCCGGTCTGGTCCCTGGCACCACATACGGTCCCCCCCCCCCCCCAGCACTCCCAGGAGTGATTCCTGAGCACAGAGCCAAGAACAGTCCATGACCAATGCTGGATGGGGCCCCAACCCCTGCCCCACTGCCGAAAAGAGAAATGAACATACCCTAAGCAATCTAGGGTCAAAGTATTTCTCCATCAAATATAAATGCCTGGCTCTAAAACCAAAATACAGTTCTGTGTGTGTGTCACCAAACATTACTTTTAATGGTTTAAATAAAGTACATTACATTTCTATAAATTGAAATTGAACAGGCAATACACTAAAATTATTAGGAAATAAATCAGATAAAAAGTCTTCAACAAATTTTTGAGAAAAAGTTTCATACCAAAAGAACTTTTGTAGGGAGCAGAGAAGTCGGAGTGCTACTACATGCTGCACTGTGGATTCAATCCCCGACACCACACACCACACACACACACACACACACACACACACACACACACACACACACACCACCACCACCACCACCACCACCACCACCACACCCCCCCCACACACCTCATACCACACACACACACCCCACACCACACACACACACACCACACCCCCCACACACACCTCATACCACACACACACACACCCCACACCCCACACCACACACACACACCCCACACCACACACTCAGCACACACAGAGTTTTAAAATAAAGTTTTGAATAAGGTCGATTCCCATTTCTTCACTCACTTCTGTATCATGGTCTGCCATTCTCCTTCTCGATCTCCGATAGGGAACCGGTCGATCTGCGCCTGTATCTTGGTTCTCCACTCGCGCATGTAGTCCTCTATATCAAACACGAAGGGATGCTGCCCAAAATTGGCATCCACCACTTCTCCCGGTGTCTGCAGCCCCACGGTGGGATAGAGATTGGGCTGGAAGAGAACACAATCACAGCACGTGGACCCTTTTCCGTTCGAGACTGACCGACCCTTTAAGATGCCACCTGTAACAACCACAAGTTTACTCCGTGACTGTGTTAAGATCGCAATCAAACACTTGGGAGAGGAAGACACAGCCAGTGAGTCGTGAAAACCGGCCCTTCGTGTTAACATCATCACCATGAAGCATTTGAGTTTCAATAAAATTCCTTACATTTTCCTCAGAGACTCGGGGACAGCACAATCCTAAGCCAATTCCTGCCGTTAAGAAAATGTCAGATGGTAGTTACAGTGACTCGCGTTAAACACTTAACTCGGCTTTACCCCTCGGGGTTATTACACCCGACATCGCTGGAAACTGCAGGCACAAAGCAGGTTACTATGGACATGCAACCCCAGCTGGTCTACTCAAGTTTTAACACTCGACTTCACATCTGGGGGGTGCCTTTTTAAAGGGGTGCTGTATACACGGTCATGGGTCTGGGGGCTCAGGCATTGCTGCTGGAGACCAAACCCACGTTGGTTTGCTTTAAGGCAAGTGCCCAACCGGCTGTGCCCTCTCTCTCCATGGAGCACTGACTGCAGGTTGGGGAGGGAGCACGGTGATGCTCAGGGATCACTCCCGGCCAGGGTTGGGAATTACTCCTGCTGGTACTCGGAAATCACTGGGGGAGGGGGGTTACTCGGGGTTACTACCCCGGGGGGAGCGGGTGGGGGTGGGGGGGTTCACTCCCAGGGATGCTCAGGAGTCACCCCAGGGGAGCTCAGGGGTCACTCCCGGGAGGGCTCGGGGGTCACTCCCGGGGGTCCTCGGGGGTCACTCCCGGGGGAGCCTCGGGGTCACTACTGGGGGTGCTGGGGATCATCCCGGGGGACTCGGGGATCACTCCCGTGGGGACTCCGGGGTCACCCCTGGTGGAGCCTAGGGGGGTTACTCCCGGGGGTGCTCAGGGATCATCCCGGGGGTCCTCGGGGGTCAGTCCCGGGGGAGCCTGGGGGTCACTCCCGGGGGTGCTCGGGGGTCAGTCCCGGGGGAGCCTGGGGGTCACTCTCGGGGGTGCTCGGGGATCATCCCGGGGGCTCTCGGGGGTCACCCCGGTTGATCGGGGGTCACTCCCAGGGGCGCTCGGGGGTCACTCCCGGTACTCGGGGGCCCCTAGGGGACGCCGAGGGTCAGACCCGGGCCGGCCGTGCGCGCGGCCAGCGCCCTCCCCGCACCCACGGGCCCGGTCCTAGGCGGACCTCTGCCGGGCCCGGGGGCCAGCTGGGTCCAGCCCGGCTGGTAGCGCGGCCGCCCCGGGAAGGGTTCGATCCCCGGCACCACCCAGGCCCCTGGGCCGCGCCCCGCTCCGCCAACCCCCATCCCCCCCGAACAAACGACAGAAGGGGACCGGGACCCTCCGAACCGAAACCCGAGAGAGGAGGGCCGCGGTCCAGCGCCGCTGGCCGGGCCGGGAGATGCGCGCACCATGGTCCCCGCACGCCGCCAACGCCGCCAAATGGCCGCGGCCGGCCACGCCCACCGCAGCGCCCTCTGCCGGCCGCGGGCGGCGGCGCAGCCCGCAAGCGCAGGCCAGGCCGGCCGGGGCCGCTGCAAGCCCTCCCCCACTCCCGCCTCCACCGGGATGCAAACATCCCATTCTCCAAAGTGGTCCAAGCAACGTCCCTATGGTCCCCCCCGAGCCCCATGGAGGAGATGCCCGGGAACAGAGCCGGGAGCAAACCCCGGGCAGTGCAAGGCATCCCCCCTTACCCAAGGAAAAGCCAAACAGACCAAAACACAAAGGCACCCCGTGAAACAGGTATTACACAAGTGGGAATAGGGGACACTACTTCTGTGAGTTTTTAATACACCGTGGGAACAAAGTAATCTACGTCAAACTACGTGAATGCGGGCAGAAGCGACAGTACTGCAGGTAGGGCCCTCGCCTTGCATGTGGCCCAGCCAGGTTCGATACCTGGCGCCCCATACGGTCTCCCAGGTGTGATCCCTGAGCACAGGGCCAGGAGTAAACCCGCCGCATCCACAGGGGTCGACCCAACCAAACCAAAATACCCATGAGCAAGTTTCTGCAGATCATCTTGTTGGATCTTCCTAGAAACTACCAGCAGTGGGCTAACTAAAAAGCAGAACTCGGGGAGTAAGGGTAAATGAATCTGCTAACAGTCCTGGGCCACGGGTGTTACCTAAACCAGATATTGTTTTTAATTTTTCTTCCTATGACATCAAATACTAGTTCATCTTCATTCAGTGTTTATGTCTATACTTTAATGGTCATCACAAGTATTTTCAGTACAAAATCAGATAAAGGCTATTTGTATGCATACATGTCCCAGGAAAACCCGAATGACTTCAAAAACCAACTCTTGAATCAACCAAAATTCATCAAGAAATGAGTGCCATGACTAAATATCAAGAAATAGTCATATTTGATTAAGGAAATACACAGTAATACCAAATACCCAAAGGTACTGTTTTCTACATTAACTGAAATTTATTGACTTCCCCACAATGTACAAATTTGGGGTATGTCACTTCACAGCCTCACTGTGTCCACCCGACATCTCCAGCCACCCCATGACCAGAATGGCCCGGACGGCTGCTCAGGCCCGTCACCTGCTAGCAAACACTGCATTTTCCAATCTCAGTTCCCTTTGTTATAGTTTATTTGCTTTGATTATTCATATTCCACGGGGGGTAGTGACTCTTGGCAATCAACAATAAAAATATATCCATAAAAGTGAAACATTTCTTGTTTCATCGATGAGAAAACTGAGGCCCAAAATGTCTGAGTCATAGAAAATCACGCATTAAAAGATATAACACCCATCTCTATTTTTATCACAGAATTTCTGTCACTTAAACTCCTTACAGCATTAAGATATAAGAAAAGGTCAGACTTTATTAAATATAAAGATAGCAATAAAGTAAAAGGCAATCTTGTTCACTAAGAAATCCATAATTCTGAAATTCAGCATTCTCTGAAATGTTTTTGAAATTGTTTTCTAATCTAAACTTTAGTGACAATTCAGAAAAATAAATCAACGTACATAAGTACTTAGATAAAACAGTTTTATGACAAAACATGTCATAAATGTTAAATGAGTAACAAAAAAACACATATACAAGCAAAAAAAATCACTAAAAAAAGAAAAAAAGCAAATCTGAGGCTGAAAGTACAACATGTAAGTCCTTGACTTGCACCCGGCCACCCCAGGTTTGATACCTGGCAGCATATATGGTCCCTGAGCACCACCAGGAGTAATTCTTTTTGTTTATTTATTTATTTATTTATTTTTTGCTTTTTGGGTCACACCTAGCTGTGCATAGGGGTTACTCCTGGCTCTGCACTCAGGAATTACTCCTGGCGGTGCTCAGGGGGCCATATGGAATGCTGGGAATCGAACCCGGGTCAGTTGCATACAAGGCAAACGCCCTACCCGCTGTGCTATCACTCCAGCCCCACCAGGAGTAATTCTTGAGTGAAGAGCCTGGAGTGATCCCTGAGCATCACCAAATATCTCTCTCTCTCTCTCTCCTCTCTCTCTCTCTCCTCTCTCTCTCTCTCTCTCTCTCTCACACACACATACACACAAAGCACCTGGAGTGACCCCTGAACATCACCAGGTGGGGTCCCAAATCTCACACACACACACACACACACACACACACACCCCCACCTGGAGTGACCCCTGAGCATCACCAGGTAGGGTCCCAAATCACACACAGCCCCCTCCATGCCCCCCCAGGAAATTAAAGCTAAACTTTTGTATATCAAATCTAGATTTCAAAGACAAATTATTAAGTGTGTCTAAAAGCTAAGGCAACAAGCCCTCTTGTCCACTGTATACAGAAATGTCAACTAATGTAGAACTGTAAGAAATGAGCAATGGGGCCAGAGAGGTGATAGCCTTGCATGTAGCTGACCTGGGTTCAATCCCCAGCATCCCTTATGGTTGCTCAAGCATGAGCAGGAGTAATTGCTGAGTGCAAAGCTAGGAGTAACCCCTGAACACTGCCGGGTGTGGACCACCCCAAAAATAAATAAGTGACTTTTTAAAAATATGGACCAAAGCTATTAAAACTGACAAAGCAATCAATATCACTTCTCAGAATTGAACTAGATCCAAATATGAAAATATGATCCAACCAGAAAACAAATATGCTGAGGTATGTCCTACCACATGATTCATAATGGCAAATTAAAAAGAATGTCCTAAGCGATATTATACACCACACTAATCAACACACAGACTACAATAACTAGTACAAACTGCTACAATAAAAGCAAGCAAAAGGGAAATTTTGTTTATAGATAGATGTAGAAGGATGTTTAATGTATATTTCCCAAGTTGACTAGCTGCTTCTTAAGTTCTTGGTTCTGAGGACACAATTCTTCATTTTCCTCCCATTTAAATGTCTTAAATTGTCTTTGTAGATTCTCTTTTCTTCCTGCAAACATGACAAGTCTCAAAGTTCAAAAAGTGAGTTCAGTCCTCAGCTCCATCTCTCTTCTGTGTTGATTTCACCAGTCTTCCAAACTTTATTTATTTATTGGTTTCTGGGTCACACCTGGCGATGTGCAGGGGTTAGTTACTCCTGGCTCTGCATTCAGGAATTACTCCTGGCGGTGCTCAGGGGACCACGAGAATGCTGGGAATCGAACCCAGGTCAGCTGCGTACAAGGCAAACGCCTACCCGATGTGCTATCACTCCAGCCCCCCAGTCTTCCAACTTTAAATACCAAAATGCCAGTAACTCCCACATTTTAATCTCCAGCCCAGGTCACCATCACGAACTGAAGGCTCGCAGAGCTAACGTCATGCTTGAGAACACTGCTTAACCTACCCCAAAGCGAACTCCTTTCTCCGAGTGCCATCTCACCCACAGACCGTGCCTCTTCCTCATGAGAAAGTGACATCTCAATTCTTCCAATTCCTAAGATCCTGGAGGTCAGATCCACTTTCTCACACGTTCATACTAAATCCATTAGAAAATTCTCTTGGTGTTCAAATTCATTTTTTTTTTAACTCTTGTTTTTCTTCACTGAGCTCTTATACTTCATTTGTAAAATTACTTTTGTGTTTTGTACAACATAAAATTCTAAGAAAATATATACGTTTTATAAGAAGAGACGCAAACTTCCCATCACTGATTATTAAGTAATGCTTTTTTTGGTGAGCGATTCTCAAAACTTCTTTGCCTTAGCAAAGTTGTTTTTTAAGAAAAATTTTTAATTTTAACCTTGATTTCTTCTGTTTTCTTTTCCGGGATTTTCTGTGAAATAGTAACAATCTGTAGATATTAGAGTGATTAATTCTCTGCCTTTGAGCATCCCATTAGCTTTCTCAAAACATAACCTGAAAATGGAATACATCCTAGAATCATGTACCTTACATCTTCCCCAGCACCCGTCACAATGCAGCAGTCTCTGTCTGAACAGGTAGAAAAACTCAATGAAGAATAAACTCACTCAAAATCTGGAGTGTTTGTTTTTTCTGAGGCATCAGCTGAATAACTGAAACCTCTGAGACAATCATGAAGCCAATAAACTACTTCTAAATGACTGAGAAAGGAGTGTCACAGTCGGGTTATTCGCCAAAACCCCTTGTTAATGCCTCCTGCTGATATTAAGACAGTGATGGTATTTGGAGCAGCAATAACGTGGGCAGGAACTTGTTCTGTATAGGGCTGGTCTCGGTTTGACCCCCTCTGCCCCACCCCCGCACCATATATGTTCCCCTGCACGGAGCCTTGCAGGGAGTCCTCCCTGAGCACTCTTAGGTGTGGCCCAAGCAAAAGTCAAAACGATAAAAAGTGCAAGTATGAAAATCCATACCACAGAATCAGGAACTCATAAGAAACTGTCAGAGGCACAAGAGATACACACAGACACACAAAACTTTCTTGGGAAATGTTCTTAGGGCTCACAAATGCCCTAAATGGTGGGAGCACTTACCTGGTGAGAGGCCCAATACCACAAGGCCTCCCTGGACTGAGGGGAAGGGCTGCTAGGAAAAAGCGGTTTCAATCCTGTAAAAAACTATACATCAAGCCTTTAAAAATTGACTTAAGGGGGCCGGAGTGACGGCACAGCGGGTAGGGCATTTGCCTTTGTACAAGGCCAACCCGGGTTCCATTCCCAGCATCCCATATGGTCCCCCGTGTACCTCGAGGAGTAATTCCTAGTGCAGAGCCAGGAGTAACCCCTGTGCATGGCCGGGTGTGACTCAAAAAGCAAAAAAACAAAACAAAACAAAAAAAAACAAAAAACTGGCTTAAGGACCAAAGCGATAAATCAAATGGCTGGAGCACGCTCCTTGCATGATGCATTTCCTGGAAAAGGCCAGCCCACCCTACCCCCTGGGTAGCCCTGTGGGCCCCCAGCACCTGTCGGCTCAGCCCCGTGTTCCCCAGCACCCACAGGCTGAGCAACATGTCAGTCAGCGTCAAGCCGTCAGGGCCACGACGCGAGACTGAGTACCCCACTAGTCGCCCCGGGCCCCGGCCCTGCACCCGAGCCTCCACTACACCGCCCCCACCTTCAATGTCGCATGGAAGGCTGGACTCTGAGGATGCAGTTTAGGGAGTACAGATGACTGCCCACCTCATTTTCAGATACGAAACAAGTGACAGTGACTTGAGAAATCTGTTGGCATATTCTGCAAGAGATCCCGCAACAAGCACAAACACCAATTCCCAGTGACGGAGCCAGGGAGATGGCTCCCGGGGTGAAGCGTGTGTTTGACATGTAGGAGCCTGGGATTCGATCCCTACTTCCACGGGGCACTGCCAGGAACAGCCTACCCTCAAATCTGCAGGATAAAGGGCTTTATCAGAGACACCTCGGTCCCTCCCCCTCAGTGCTGCACACGATGCCCATCATACGGGCGGTCTCCGATTCGTCAGGAAGGGATCCAGACTCAAACCGCTTCTCTCTGCCTCCTCCAGGCAGGCGGGCCCCCGTCACCACCCAACTAAGCTCCTGGGGCAGCTTCCTCACAGGTTTGCTTTGCTTCTACCCACACACGGTCCTGCAGCCTACTTTTCCACCCAGCCACCGCGATCCTTCAAAAACAGAACAACGGGCTGCAGCAACAACACAGCGGGTAGGGCATTTGCCTTGCACGCGGCCGACCTGGGTTCGATTCCCAGCATCCCATAGGATCCCCCCGAGCACCGCCAGGAGTAATTTCTAAGTGCAAAGCCAGGAGCAACTCCTGTGCATGGCCGGGTGTGACCCAAAACGCAAAAATGATAATAACTCAAAAATAGTAACAACAAAATAGCATAAAAATGCAAGCTCAGCAGAGAGCCCGCATCCTGACAAGGGTCCTCACGGGCTAAGTGTAGCCTCCCCATGCCCCCTTCCGAATCCGACTCGTTTCCTGCTATTCTCTGCCTTTCTTGGGTCTATTACACTTCATGAAACTCTTCAAGTCAGATCCGATCTTACCTTAGTACCCCTCCCCCATTTCCTCGCCTAGAACACTTAAAAAAACAAAACAAACTAAAAAAACCCAGTCAGTAAATAACTCCCTAACCAGTTCAAAAGCCTGCTCAACAATAAGCAATGCGCAATCCCTGTTCTGTGTCAGGCGCCTCCATCCCCACCCTATTTTTCTTTAAGAAGTATTGAAGACCCCTGGGGGCTGGGCGCCACCACTGCATTCGGCCCCCTCACGCCCAGCACTGCCAGGAGTGATCTCTGAAGAGCCTGCGTAAGCCCCAAGCACAGCTCCCAAATCCCCAAAACTAATAAAAATAAAAGTACTTAAAACCTTTAAAAATGTTAGCATGTACTTTTTCTCAGCGAACTGTCTATTCTCTAACTGGCCCAAAGCAAAACTCTAAGGGGGCAGACTTTTATTCCCCTGGGTTGCATTCCAAGCACAGAACTTGTCACACACAGCAGCACTGGACCCAGAGCGACGAGATCACGATATGGAAACGTACTGAAAGTGTCCGATGACACCAAAAGCCAAAAGGTTTGGATAGGGGCTGGAGTGATGGCACAGCGGGTAAGGTGTTTGCCTTGAACGCAGCCGACCCAGGTTCAAATCCCAGCATCCCATATGGTCCCCTGAGCACTGGCAGGGGTGGTTCCTGAGTGCACAGCCAGGAATAACCCCTGTGTATCGCCAGGTGTGACCCAAAAAGAAAAAAAAAAGTCAAATAAATGACACGGATAGGCGTACTTTTGGTAGTTTTGAGTTACTGTTGAGCTATGACAAAATTCTCGTGAAAATAGTGCAAAACTGCTTTTAAAAGAAATCACATCTTACCGGTAGATCCGTGAACGCAATACCTGTGGGGGGGAAGGAAAAAAAAAAGCATTAAAAGCTGTTTTTTCAAAGGCAGACTATGGTAACCAGCTAAGTTTCTAACTAAAAGGAATAGGCATATAAGAAAAAAATTTAAATGTAGGTGTCGAACATTATCAAGGGCTACTTCCCTTCACTAGAACTAATCATGACCTGATCGATTTTTCCCCTTTCAAAATCATGAGGGGCGGAGGGGAGCGGCTTGCTGTTGGAAGGCTGGACGTGTGAAAGCCTACAATGGACAGTATTGTAAATCACTGTACTTAAGTTAAAAAAAATTTTTTTTATATCACTTGCTTTGTATGAAATATGTCACTTATATTTCTGGGGTCCTCTAGGGTCTCCAGGACTTTTAAAAAGAATTTTAGGGGCTGGAGTGATAGCACAGCGGGTAGGGCGTTCGCCTTTCACGCAGCCGACCTGTGTTCGATTCCTCTGCCTCTCTCGGAGAGCCCAGAAAGCTACCGAGAGTATAGCGCCCGCATGGCAGAGCCTGGCAAGCTACCCGTGGCATATTGGATGTGACGAAAACAGTAACAAATAAGTCTCACAATCGAGAGATGTTACTGGTGCCCACTCAAACAAATCGATGAGCAACAGGATGACAGTAACAATGACAGTGACAGCTGACCCAGGTTCAATTCCCAGCATCCCATATGGCTCCCCGAGTACCGCCAGGAGTAATTCCTGAGTGTACAGCCAGGAGTAACCCCTGTGCATCGCTGGGTGTGACCCAAAAAGAAAAAAAAAATTTATACGTATTTAAAGTTTTAGGAACCACATAAGAAAACAGACTACAAAATAGCCACATCTGATTTTTGATGAACACCCAACTTGCTTTCTCCCGTTGTGCCTTCCTTTAGTTTTAAATTTACTTTTTAAATTATTTGGGTGGGAGGAGGAAAGACTATTAGCCCCCTCCCCAAAAAAAGGGAAGAAAAGAGAAAAATACTTGCTTCTGCAAAAAAGAAAAATAAAATAAAATTTCAATTTCTTATGAAAGAACATTCTTAAAACAACTGGACCACTATGGGAGAAACCCAGGCTTCCTTAAAGAAATACATAGGGGAGAATCTCTCATGAATGTCCGGATGGTAACTTCAACACAGTCACGTTCCACCTGATCCGTGGCAGTGTCACTGGAATAACTGTACGAGTATCCCAAAGTGACAACCTTGTTTCAAATATGTGAACAGACTAGTTATCAGAAAATAAGACGATAGATAAGCCAGGTATTGCTGTGGGACCTCATTCGTGTTTCAAGACAGAGCTCACCAACCGGAGAGAAACAGCCCCGGTGAGCCTGTTCGTCTCACTTCTTCCCATCCAAGCACGTATCAAACAAACAATCAGGGCAGCACTGCTACCTCAGCAGAACTGCCCGGCACCTACAGATGTGGGGGCACTTTCATTTGATGGTCGGGAAGAGGCAGCTGCAGGCGAGGATGGTGCAGCTTTCAGACTGTGCTATGGCCATGAGAAAATGCAACCGTGGGGAGCAGCCAGAGAGAGGAGCTGCAGACCCTAGTCCCCCGAGCATCACGAGATGCACCCCAGAGGCCCCCGGGTACTGGGACTGGGGGACCCCTGGCTCCACAGGGCATGGGCAGAAAACATTCTCAGGCTCCCCACACTGTACAGTGGAGCCAGGAGGGACCCCTCCCTTCCAAGGCACAACAGAGGTAAAAAAAAAAAATACAAACTGACTCTCAGTTGTTACTATGTATTTTTAAATAAATGTGTAAAGCTCGTGCTTTATATGTAAGTCCGAAATCTCTTTTAGGACTTAAAAGCTGGTAAATTTATGTTGGCTTGTCAAGAGAGAAAAAGCAAGACCTGGGGGCTGGGAATGTGGCTCCTGAGGGGAGCATATGCCGTGCACGTGGGGAAGCTCAGGCAAGCCCCAGCACAAGCAGGCAGACAGACAGACAGACAGACAGACAGACAGACAGACAGACAGACACACACACACACACACACACACACACACACACACACAGGGAAAAAAAAGGAGACTCCTCCTGGAGCCTCCTCCCACCATACCCAAACATTCTGATTCTTGGGCTTCTCTAATAAACAGAAAAGTAACTGGGCCAAATGTACAACTTTAGTGAAAAAAAAAAAAATTTTTTTTAAATAAAAAAAGGAAAACGTAAAACTAAAATTTTACAACATTAGTGAAAAAATTGGTAAATTAAAAAAAGGACACAAAAACCAAACTTAAGTCAAATATTCCCACATATCCCCTCTAACCATTTTTCATGGAACAGCAGCCTAATCTATTGCTTTCCTGCAAGGTATCTACTCACAGTAACATCTAAATCCGTGGCCCGTTCAAGCCCATGTTCCCTTGAGTATGCAGTCCCCTCTGTCCTCTCACACCTGAGTTTCTGGCAATAAAAGCCATCTTGTTTCACTAAAGATTACTTGAACTTGCATTGTTTGAGCAAAAGTTCCTTTTTAAGTCAGTAATTGCTGAAATCCTTTACCAAAAACTTGAGACACCCACATTAACAAAATGACATAAGTAAATTTTCCAAAATTTTTTAAATAATCTCATTGCATGTTTTGTCAAGAGGTGTTTGAAAATGTAACCGTCAGACGTAAGAGAAAGTTCAGAGCATGCTTTACATGCTGGAGTCCTGGGTTTTATCCCTGTCACGCTCCTAGGAGCAATGCCAGTTGTAGTCCAAAAAAATTAATGATATTTGACAAACAAGCTCTGAGATACAAAATTCAAGGACTGGAGATATGGTTCAACAATAAAGCACATGATTTGCATGTATGACCTAGGATCAATCCCAACAAAACCATCCTCCCCGCCCCACTGAAAACACAAATGCTAGTTTTTAAACTTCAAATTAACTTAGACACTGAAATATTTCTTGTTTAGTAATAAAATCGATCTATTTATGGAAGTTTGAATGCGGGCGGGGGAGTGGGGGTGGTTTCCAAATTCCTACACAAAGGAAAACTGAATTACACCTCCAACTTCTCAATTTATGTGATGAGAAACTCTTGTGAAAACCTTCCTGAGACAGAAACTAAAGCTGCGTGTCATCTTCAGGGTACAAACTGTCCATCTTGGGAAGCACCAGGAAACACTAGCTGAGTATTTTACCTCCTTGATGCTAGAATCTAGGCCAGTGGCATGCACATTTCTCCTGTAAATGCTTTCTGCTCTCTAGGCCATACGGTTTCTGGTGGAGCTATCTGCGTCGACCAGTGCATCGGGCAAGACATCACCGAATGGGTGTGTCTCCGATACAACCAGACAGCCCGTGGGCCACACCGTGTGGACCCACTTCCACAGGACTCTCTCTCCTCACTGAGTCTTTACCTCCCAGCAGAGTCTGGCACATGACAAACTGGGAAAACTGAAGTAGAGAAAAATACCAAGCAATATTCTGCGCTATAAGTTTACTATATATGAACACGTATGTAGTGAAAATTACAATAGTTTCCCTCATTTAAAAAAATTACATGGGCCATCTTGCCGCATTCAACAGAGAAGAATCCAGGCGTTCCAGTAAGTAACTTTTGAAAAATTACATGGAAAAGTTTAATAGGAAAAACGTGTGTATCACACACGGTCTTCCCACCTCAACAAATAAAAATCTCTTCTCAGAATTAAACATTTTTTAAAGATAGGATTAATTTTGGTTTCAAACTTTTCCTCTTCAGCATGTCTGAATCAAAGGTCGCATATAAAAGCAATTTTTCCTGGTTTCTAATTTAAGATTTTAAATAATCTTAACAGGTCAACAAAAATGATCCCAGTCAGAAGTTTAAATGAGAAGAGCAATAACAAACAAATTCAAGGGACTATATTCTGGAACTGAGATGGGTTTTAAAATCAAATGACAACTAAGCCTGTAGTTTCAGTATCATTCTTACTCTAATCATATTTTAAGGCTGCTTTGTACTTGGGACAAGCTTGATGTCAAGTAACACAGGACTTCAAAATCAACAATAATCAAAAGGAAAAATTTTAGTCTGAATACAAATGTGAGAAAAATTATACTGGGGACATGTAGAGACGCTAAAAAACTAACAATAGGGCCAAAAATGTAGAACGGTCTAAGAACTTTCTATGAAACGACAGAGAGAATAACAGCATTTATGCAGCCTGCTTTCTAAAATTATTATTACAGTTCAAGTAATGTGTTTGTACTGGTGTTGACATTTGTGATTCGGTGCTCAGTTACCTCACCTCACCTATGCAATTTGATTCTTGAATCTTTAAAAGCAAACAAGTATCTGTCTCTTATGGTAACTTAAGCTCTACTTTTACTTCATCAGAAATAACTTCCCATCATGGACTTTCAAACAGTAAACATTTTCATTTTGAAAGTTCTAAGAAAGGAGAATGCAAAATTGAACATTTGAAGTGCCATCGGTGCATAAAAATGTTCATTCTCTGTTAGTTTTACAAAGAACAGATTTCTTCACATTCCCTTTGATCTATGTCCTAGCCTCCTATCTTTTCTTCTTTGAAAGGGGTTACCATCATTTGCTTTAATGCAGCTCCTGTCACAAAACCTACCCATAGTCACCACCCTTCGTTCTTTCCTGTCAACGCCCTTCTTTGGTCGTATTAAACTTTTCCTCCCTGTTATTGTATCTCTAACCCTACACTAAAAATTTACAACCCCCTTTTTCTCGGCACTTAGTAAATGAGCTGGATTATAACTCTGAAGGGTTTTATTTAAAACAAAGAAGAAAGCTCTTAGCATTTCTATGTCTAAATAAATATCAGCATGGGAATAATTTCTGTTATTCCTATACCTGTGATACAAAGTAGCCTTCACAGAATACAATTTTCACCATTTCCTCAACTTTCACCTGGAAAGAACAAGAAACCATTTCCAGAGGCATCTATCTATAAAGAATCACAAAAAAATATGACTACCATGCTGTAAAGGTAATAATGACAAAACTTGGTTAGTTTCATGCAGTACATTATCTTAGTACCTAAACTATGTCCATTCTTGGTGTAGAAGCAGGTATTGTTGATTAGGTTAACACAACAGCCAATGACATCACCAGTTGTAAAAGTTGGTCCATATGGTTGTCCCGTTCCAGAAGAACAAAATGAATGTCCATCATCCCCATGGTAACCATATGAATGTTTATCCCAGCCTAAAGAGAAAGTTCCAGTATATTTACAAAGAAAAGTAAGGTTCTCTGTACTAGATCTATTCAGTGTATCAATGACAATAAAAGCCAGATCAGCGTTACAAGAGAGTGCAAAAACAAAACTTCCAAATTTATATTCACATTCTCAACAATTACACAACAGTTTTTTTCTATTAAAACACTGTAACATTAAGCAAAATAAAATCACTATATGAAACACTGAAAATATGTATTGAACAGAGGGCTCCTAACAGAAGAAAAACAGAAGGGCCTATTTTCCATGAATAATTCATCTGCTAATACATCAAAGGAATGTTGGCTCTTAACTTGGTTTAAAAACATACTCCCACTTTTTCAATTTAATATGAAGTAGATTATGTCCTAATTCAATCACAGAAAGTTTTAAAGGCTGTGATCTAAATACAAAGTCAAACACTTGATCTTTCCATAACAGCAAACTAAGACTTACACAATTGCTTGTTCTATTTATGAACATGTGCATTTTCTATTGTGTCTAAGAAAAAAAAATTTGAATAGAAAACCTTTAAGTCCTTCTACGCGAATAATTTTAACTAAAATTAGGTTCAGAGAGTCTGACCAAGTGAACACAACTGATTTCAAGTAGCTGCCCTGGCATAGAATGGTTTTTCTGCTGATATTTTTCTGTTGGTATTTCATATAGAAAAATTTTTTAATTTTATTATTTTTTTGCTTTTTGGGTCACACCCAGTGATGCTCAAGGGTTCCTCCTGGCTCTGCACTCAGGAATTACTACTGATGGTGCTCAGGGGGACCATATGGGATGCTGAGGATCGAACCCGGGTCGGCCGCATGCAAGGCAAACACCTTCCCTGCTGCACTATCACTCTGGCCCCATCATATAGAAAAATTTCATATTGGCAATTTTGCCTTCTATTTATATTCTCCCCCCCTCCACCTTCAATAAGTATTTAACATTAAGAAACTTAATGTAAGAAGATAAGATATAAGAATTACATCTTTCTGATTAACTGATGGTTTGGGGAAACAGTTCTGTTATCTCAATTAACACCTTCCTTAGTTCATTTTTAGCACCAGCCTACATTCCCAAAATATTAAACAACTGAAAATGGGTTGAAAGAGCTGTGTGGGTAGCAAACAGAATCAACCATCTATTTCTAAGCATTTAATGTACCTGACATAACTATGTACTGAAAGTTAAAAAATGCCAAAAATAGGAAACCAAGCAAAGCCAACAAAGAATACAGGTTACTTGTTCTATTTTGCCAGTAGCATCATTCTAAGTTATTAAAATCACTTAGCAGCCACTTAGAATTTATGCATGATTAAAAAACAGAAAATTAATCTATTGAACAATTTCAAGTTATTACCTGAAATTTTTAATCAAAAAGAATATACTTCAATTACAAGTGTACCTGGTAGTCTATTCATGTTCACACCTTGGGCAGAGAGACCAATTCCCATGTAACTGTTAGAAAAAAAGAAAAATAAGTTGTCATATAGTAATACATGATAAATCAAACATTATCAGAACCCAGTCTATGTTAAAAAGGCTTAGAGTAGCGACAAGTTATTTTTGATAACTTTTAATTAGTTAAGAGGCAAATTAAGCACAGATAAAACCCAGATGCACAGTAAATTCCTAATCATTCATAAATATACCCCAAGTATTAGTAATAATTATATACACATTACTGGCTGCTGGAAAAAATATTTCTAACTTATCCACACCTAAGTGTTTAGGATTAAGGCTTCTCACAAAAAGTATAGCAGATTATGCAGAATCAAAAGGAAATGTAAAATATGAAACAAATGAGTTTCCAATCAGAAAACAGTAAAAATCTAGCGCTTTCTCTCTCTCTCTCTCTCTCTCTCTCTCTCACACACACACACACACACAAACACACACACTCATACATTCTCTCTGGGATATCTAAGGGAAAATATAAAAATTCTGGAAGCTTTTTTGGATCATTTTTAATGCATTATTTGTAACAAGCCATGCAAAATAAATTACTTAGGACCTGCTTTTGGGGCGGGCTTGGGTGGTGGTGGGAAAGTTTGAAATAATAGTAGTGGGAAGGTGTTATGGTTGTGGGATTAGTATTGGAATATTGAATGTAATAAACTATTGTAAACAACTTTATAAAAATAAAATTGGGAAGAAAAATAGAAAAGTGAAAAAAATATAAATATTCTTATTAGGCATTCTGAAATAACAGACTAAACATGTGTTCCATCTGGAATTTTACACAGTGGTTTTCTATCAGTATTTGTATAAACGATTAAAAATAACCCAAACAAGAATTTCTATTACGCTATTAAAAAGAAGAACAAAATAATCATCACAAAAGGAACTCCAGAGGAATAACAATTAAGCATATGCTTCATTTAAAAAAAAAAGCGGATAAAATATTAGTAGTAAAACTTTATTAAAAAGTTAAAAAGGGAAAGTAAGAACAATCTACTTTAAAGAATACAAAAGAAACTAAATGAAAAAGCAAACAGTTAGGAAAGTTAGTTTGGTGGTTAACTATGACTGAGTCCCGTTTAAGGTGACCCTGGAGGGCCGGAAGGTGGAGGTCAGTAGCAGAGGAGGCAGGAGCTGGGCAGGAGCCCGGCTTTGGATTCAGTGGCCCGCAAGGCCACGTGGCCCGCCTCTCCAGCACCCCTGAGATGGCCCCCAAAACAGCAAATGAAATAGCATGACACCTTTTCCTATATTCCCCCCACACACACGGGGGGACCACACTGGGCTAAGCTGAGGCTTGGGGTGCCTCAGGACGACACGGGAGCTGGGGAGTGAACCACATTCAGGCAAGAGACCTACTAAGAGCTGTACTATCTCTGCTACGACATACTTTTCCCAACTCCCATACAGCAAGGAAAATAATCAACACACGTTGAAATCACGGACATCAAAGTCTGAAACAACCGTCAGCATGATTTTAAATGTTCTAGACAATTCATTAAAATAAGGAAACCAAATCACCAGAGTAAGTATCAGGGGATAGAAAATTAACTGTCTTGGGGCTGGAGCCATAGTGTAGCAGGTAACGGCGTTTGCCTTGCACACGGCCGACGTAGGTTCAATCCCCAGCATTCCATATAGTCCCCGAGCACCGCCAGGAGTAACTCCTGAGTGCATGAGCCAGAAGTAACCCCTGAGCATCACCGGGTGTGACCCAAAAAGCCAAAAAAAAAAGAAAAGAAAGAAAGAAAATCAACTTTCTTTGTAGCTGATATGATTTACAGGCAGGCATTAAGTATTTCTAAACTAATCAGGCATTTTGCCAGAGCGACTGGAAGAAAGCATTTTGATTTCTCTTCCAGTAACAGCAACTAAGGAATGATAGAGTGTGTGTGTGAACAGGACACGATCATTCAGAGAGCCAGCACAAGAACGAAGATCTCCAGCAAAGCTGAAGGCCCATCTAGTAAGCACCACCAACAAAACGAGATTCTGGGAAACCTGACAGCATAAAAAGGGCAATCTTTCTAAAATTATTATGCAACAAGAGATTTCCAAGTGATTTTTAAAAAATGAAACAAACTGATGTTTTGTTTCTCGTTTGGGGGTTGCACCCAGTGGTACTCAGGGGCTTGCTTCTGGCTCTGTGGTCAGAGATCACTCCCAACAGATCCAGGGAACCCTTGTGAAGTGTCGGGGATTGAACCAGGGCCGGCTGCGTGCAAGGCAGGAGTCTGACCCACTATACCCTCTTCTCTGGCCTCGGAAACAAAATGATTTCTTAATTCACATTTGAAGTAAAGAGATTTTGATCAAGACAAAACTCTCAGAAGACATATGGCTTAGTGTTTTTCCTTCCTGACAGTAAACCTACAAACGAACAAGAGCTCTACTGTGAGGAGAACCACAGTAGAGAGACACAACCATGACAGGAGAGAAGGAAACACAGCAGATGTGTCACTGATCCGGCTCCCAGTGCTCCAAATGCCAGTACAGACAGAATGAAAAAACGAGGAAACGGGCCCTCTGCTCCTAAACACTATGATCCGAGAGGTCTTCTAACCCATTTTGGCACCCAGAGCGGCTTCTTACAGAAATGCATCTAGACTGTGAACTGAACTAAAATATCAGAAATCCAAAACCAAGCGCTCATAGAGTCTTCATTCTCAGCAATGAAAAGAAATTATTAAATGATGCCTTTTCAGCAGGCCTGATTGTTGGGGGGAAATTTCAAACAATAATAGTGAGTTCTCTATTGAAATATTGAATGTAATCAAAGTATAGAGAGAATAAAGTGAAGATCATTAGCTACTTAGGTGCGGGCGGGGTGGGAGGGGGATATTTTGGGGTTCCTGGTGGTGGAACACGGGTTCAATCACTATATAACTGAGACTTAAACCTGAAAGCTTTGTATTTTTTTCACGGTGATTCAATAAAATAAAAACTTAAGAATAAAAAAATAAAATAAAAAGAAACGAGCCTGCCTGTGTGTGCAAGTCCACCGGTGGGAGTACATTCTTTGCAGGTGGAGCCCCTGTTCAATTCCTGTCACCAAGTGGTCCCCCAGCACTGTGCCGGCAACCCCCAAAGATGGAGCTTGGCGTAGGGTCAAGTACCACTGGAGTGACCCCTCCAAATCAAATATACGGAATAAAAGAAAGGGGGGAGGGGGCGGGGAGGGTCAGGAAGGCTTGCAGGTGAAGCCCTGAAACCAAACAAAAAACCCTCACTTCTCATTCCTCACCCACACCTTCCCAGTCCTGTTATACACAAATACGGAAAATCCTTAACAAGAAGAAACGGACAATGACTAAGGCACGAAATTATCCTGAAGCAGTAGCACAGACGCTTGCTCTTAAGTCCGTGTTCTTTCTTGAAAACCTCTCTTCCCCCTCACGGCCGGAGACGTCTATGTTCTGTGCTCTCTCTAAACACATATTCCTCCTTTCTCTCCCCTCATGTTTAAGTAAATTCTGTTCAATAAAAAACACTCTTGCTTCACTTAAAAAGAAAAAAAAAAAAAAGGTGACACTCCGTTGAGAACTGGGACGCCAGTTACGGGCTATGCAGATCTGCGCAGTCGGGGAACAGAGCCGTGTCGAAGCTTCCCCGTAAGGCCTGAACTGCCCCCAGGAGGAGCGTTAACCAAGCTGTTCAAGCCAGAGGCTGGAGTGGGTTTTCCCTTCCGAAAGGAGGCTAAGAATATACTGTTACCACCAAGCGGCCCAGGGAGGGGAAGGGAGACCTGCAAGCTTCAGACGGGCCTGCCCGAGTCAGGGGGACCAGCGCGGCACTGAGCTCACAACACTCCCGGCACCGCTTTGAAGAACCTGGAAAACCCAACCCACCACAGACAAGAACTACGAGAGATAGCTGGGCCGACAGGTGTCGGGACAAAAGCACAAAGGGCAAGACAAAACAAGTACAGAAAAACAGATGAACAAGATGAAGACAGCGTTTAAACTTCTAACTAGAACTATCTTCGCTGAAATACGCAACAGGAACACAAATTCATTCTACATAACATCACTCAAAAGACAGCATGACAAAAACGTTTACGTACATTTAGGCTGCGTGAAAGAACTAATGAATCACCATTTAAACACACACACACACACACACACACACACACACACACACACACACACACACACACACACACACCACCTCTCCCAGTGGAGCACCAATATTTACTTGGTGATGACTTAGCTAATCATTACCCACTACAGAAAAATACACCGCTGCATTGGAAGCGCACACTCCACGCTGAGAGAGACAAAAATAAACCCAGACTTGGACACCTTTTAACATATAAACAACAGACACGAGAAAAGGCCCGAGGGACAACTGGACGGACAGCCAACTTTCCCCGTCACAGCTGACGGCGGTCAACAATGGCACAGCACCTCTGAAGGGCTGAGAGAACATTCCAGCTCACAGGGTTTCTCAAAGTGGGTCGCACCGCTCCCGCCCCGTGAGGGTACAGGAGTCAGGGTGGGGGAAGTAGCTTTGGTTATAATCGAGGGGTGCTTTGTTCACTTAAAAAAAAGGTAATCTCCTAATGGTGGTGGGAAGGTGTAATGGTGGTGGGATTGGTGTTGGAAATTGTAATAAATTCTTGTGGACAGCTTTATAGAAATAAAATTGGAAGAGAAAGAAAAAAAAAGGTAATTTCCAAGGGGATCTGAGTTGGTGGATTTTTTTTCCCTGAAAAGGGGGTAACAGTCCAAATAAGTTGATCAAGGACTCAGTTCCCTGGTGAAGCAGGTACCACTCAGAAGGACAGAATTAGAACTTGAGATGGCGAACTCACAGGCTAACACCCACTCCCACAGAACACCCTCATGAAAGGACTATCTCAGTGCCGTGGGGAGGGATGAGGCGAGGAGCGGGAGGCATTCTCCTGGTTCCCCGCATCCGGGGTGCAGTGCTTGGGGGGGCCCACAGTCCAGCAGTGGTGCTTGCACACAGGCTCACCAGGGGGCTGCACCCCTTTCATTGTCATGTCCCATACTGGTTTTTATTTATTTTTTTGTTTGTTTGTTTGCTTTTTGGGTCACACCCAGCAATGCACAGGGGTCACTCCTGGCTCTGCACTCGGGAATTAACCCTGGCGGTGCTCAGGGGACCATATGGGATGCTGGGAATCGAACCCGGGTTGGCTGCGTGCAAGGCAAACACCCTACCCACTGTGCTATCACTCCAGCCCCCTTTATTGATTTATTTTTAAAAAAATTTTTATTCGTGAATCACCGTGAGGTACAGTGACAAACTTATGAACTTTCATGTTTGCATTTCAGTCATACAGTGATCGTTTACATCCCTCCACCAGTGCCCATTCTCCTCCACCAAGGATCCCAGTATCCCTCCCACCACCCCCACCCCATCCCCCACCACCCCACCCTGCCTCTGCGGGATGGCACTCCCTTTTGTTCTCGCTATTTCTGGGTGTTGTAGTTTGCAATAGAGGTATTCCTTCATGTTTGGTCTATGGTCTACTTTCAGCTCGCATCTTCCAACCCGAATGGGTCCTCCCAACATCCTCTACCTGGTGTTCCCTTCTCTATCTCAGCTGCCTTTTCCCCCAGCATGTGAAGCCAGTTTCCAAGCTGTGGGGCAGACCTCCTGCTCCTTATCTATACTACTCTTGGGTGTAAGTCTCCCACTCTGTTATTTTGTATTCCACAGATGAGTGTGATCTATGTCTGTCCCTCTCTTTCTGACTCATTTCACTTAACATGACAGTTTCCATGTTGATCCACTTATATGCAAATTTCATGACTTCATCTTCTCTAACAGCTGCATAGTATTCCACTGTGTAGATGTACCAAAGTTTTTTCAACTGTATTTGGGCACTTCGTTTTTTTCCCAGATTTTGGCTATTGTAAACAGTGCTGCAATGAACATACAAATGCAGATGTCATTTCTACTATACCTTTCTGCCTCTCCGGGATATATTCCCAGGAGTGGTATTGCTGGGTCAAATGGGAGCTCAATTTCTAATTTCTTGAGAATCGTCCATATTGTCCCATACTGTTCTTGGCATACTGGATACGCCCCGGGTAGCTTGCCTGGCTCTGCCGTGCGGGCAGGATACTGCATCGTCGCTCTCTTCCGGGAGCTTTGTTTTATAGTCTCTGGGTCTTGGCCATTGATGAGATTACATGGCGCCGGGGTCAGGTCAGTTTTACACATATTAAAAGCAAATATAGGAAGTACCTATGGTACTTTACACTCGGAAGAACCTGCACGTTACTGGGGGAAGTGGGTGACATTTGCTGTGAAGTGGTGGAAGGAGAGTTCATTGAAAAGGAACACGTGTAGCACCAATGGAGAAGGGGGTGGGGGTGGCTCAGGACAGAGTGAGCCAAGAGAGCTGACAGATACCTGAGGTGCTACATGACATAAAAATAAACTTAATGGGGCTGCGGAGATAACTTCAGGGGCCAGAGCACATGCTTTGCATGCTGGAGCCCAGGATTTGATCTCTGGCACCTTATGGTCCCCAAGCACTGAGCCAGGAATAGCCAAACCCCTGGGCGTAGCCAAAAACCAAAAATAAAAGACTCAAATATGACAGCAGTGAGCAAGAAGTTATGTAATCTATGTGATAGAATTTAACAAAATGTAGTATTAGGTGACCAAAGAGAGAAATATATAGGAAAGTTGCAGATCACTATACAAACACAAATAATTTCTAATTCTAGTTATTAGTCATGTTGAATAGCTGAGCCAAACATCAAGACTGAAAGAACTAGTTTATAGTTTAATTCTTACTACAAATGAGATTAAGTCTATTCTCTCATCTCACTGCTCTCTCCATTAGTGCGTTTTTCTACATTCTTTTGTATTTTACTATTTTATGACCTTTATTCACTTTCTATAAGGAGTATCAAAAGCTAAAAGAAATCTCTAATATATTCTTGATTGTCATTTATTACATGCGAAGAACTCTCAAAAAAACTTATTTACTTCCTCCCATATCCGCTGCTTTGTCACATTTTCCTTCACATGTCACAAACTTCACAAGAATTTTAGCATCAGAAGAGTTAAAGCTATTTCAACCCAATTCGGTTAAGAGCAAATTTTCGTCAGACATCATGGCACTCTGGGGCCGGGGAGCTCCAGCGGGGAAGGCTCTTGCCTTGCAAGCAGCCAACCCAGTTCCATTCCAGGCATCACATCTGGTCCCCCAAGCCCCTTCAGGAATAATAGCTGAGCAAAGAGCCAGGAGGAAGCCTGGAACACTGCTGAGAGTGGCCCAAAACCACAGCAACAAAAAGAAAACCTGCATAGTTTGTAGCACTGTAGCACTGTCATATCTTTGTTCATCAATTTGCTCAAACGGGCACCAGTAACATCTCCATTGTGAGACTTGTTACTTGTTGAGACTTGTTAAATCATTAGGGCTGGAGCCATAGCACAGCGGGTAGGGCGTTTGCCATGCATGTGGCTGACCCGGGTTCAATTCCTCTGCCCCTCTTGGACAGCCCGGCAAGCTACCCGTGGCGTATACAATATGCCCAAAGCAGTAACAACAGCATAGTTTGTACAATGTAAAATATCCACCTTTAAGGGACCAGGAGATAGCATGCCTAGAATGTACCCCACCAAAGTTCAATTCCCTCCACAATGTGGTCCCCAAGTATTGCCAGGTACAGCCCTGGGGAATCCCAGCACCACCAGGGTGACCTGGGCAACCCCTGGCACTTCAGGACAAAAGTGGAATCACATTTATCTAACCATGGATGGCTTGAGAATGGCCACAAGTTGCCCAGCTGGCCAAAAATCCCTGATGCGCTCTCTGGGACTCCTGAGCACTGCTTGGGAAGACCAAAATATCTATAAAACATTGCTGGTAGGGAAAAAAAAAGATCTAAGTAACTGGAGGGATATTACATGTTCATGACTAAGTCGTTCAATACTTTGTCCATTTTTCCCAACTTGATTTACATATACAATCTAATCCCATCCAAATAAGCGTGTTATTTTAAGGTCGTTACAGATTCTAAAGTTCGTGTGACAAAGTGAAAGATCCCGGGACGGTTACAATACTGAAAAGCAGATGAAGTTTGAGAACTGTTAGCACCTGACTTATAGACAAAGGCTAAAGCTACAGCAGCTCAAGACCAGCAAACGGCAGACGATCTATCAACAGGACTCACGGAGAAGAGTCAACCCGAGAATGTCTTCCCCTCACTTGTGTCCTGCGCTCCTGACTCCAAAACCAGCGCTTCCCCAGAAGCCGTGCATATCAAAGTGGACACTCCCCCCCACCTCCCCACCCCCCACCCCACCGCCCAGTTTGGAGCCAGCACGTACAATAAGTTCCTTCTAAGCCTCATTCGTATTTCATCCCTTACCAGATCGTATCCAATGCACATAGTCTAGGGACTGCCGCTACTGAAGTACACAAGAAATTCAAAAAAACACATATTCAGGGATGGGAATGTGACTCAAACACGGGGAGAGGACAGAGCCGACACGTGTGAAACCCCAGCATCTCCAACAGCTCCAGGTGTGATCATTTCTGGCTTCATAGGAGTAAGAAAAATAAAGGGAAGAAACTGGCTAACGTCACAACAAGAAACAATACATGTTCAAAATATTACAAAGTACTAATCAGTTATCTGAGGAAATGTGAGGTTAGAGATTCACGAACAGAAAATGTAATTCCTCGCTCTCAGTCTACAGCTCACTTATCTGTGATAAAAAAAAAAATTGCATTCAATTCTACTTCTCCGCTCAAAGTAAAGCAGTTACCTCTTCACATACTGAAAGAAACCTCCTGCACTCCACCCAAAGCAGGATCCCAGAAACAAACATTAACAAACTCTACTTCTTCCCTCCGGAAAGTCCAAATAATATGCATCAAGCCTTTAGCTGAGTCTTTCTCCCATTACCTTTCAGAGATACAGAGATACACAATACCTTAAATGAAGGCCTGGCTGTGTTTACTAAGATGGCCTTCAAGTGCCTATTTCATTTATTCTGCCTTTAAGGTAATAATTAAGTCAACAAAACTCTTCAGGTCAACAAAAGCAGAGTATTACTTTGAGACTTCCTCTAATAACTTGTCAAAGAATCTCATCTGTATTTAATTACAACAATAACCAGAACAAATACAACTTCATTTCCTTTTAAAAGCAGCCTCTTGTTGAGTTAAATGAAAGGACTTATCACGTTATATATATATATAACACAGGCTACTTTTCATAGATACTAAATTATATATGAATCTAGTAAAGTGTCATTTGGGCTAACAGATCAATTTTTTTATACAAGCCCATAATTAAAATCCTGTTTTTCACCTTGTCCCTATAAAACTCATGAACAAGGAAAAACAGCAGAGATCCAAATCATGCGAATAAAAAACTGCTCCACATTTCAACCTGGCACATGCCCGAGTGCCAGGCGTTACCCCAGCAATAACTGGCCCGAGGTGCCCTCCTGAGAAGGTTCTGCCTTCACCTGGCAATGCCAGGGGCTGCCCGGGCAGTGCTCGAAGGATCATCTGGTGCTGGGACCTCTCTCTACCCACCAGGTCTCAATTTCATATTGAAATACAGATACCATCCATCATACCAAGTGAAATGTGCTGTAAGATTATGGAAATCAGATTATATTTTATTCGCTATTTGTTTTTTCTGTAATGACAAGTATAACTTAAAACAAACTGGTTTTTTAAATTTTGTTGTTTTTTCCACAGTCTCCAAATTTTTATATAAATGTGGAAAAAGTGTCTATTCACATCATATGAAAATTAGAAGTAAAAAATGACATCACAAATGTAAACTAAACGTAACACAAGAATGAATGCAACAAAGGATGGAATAGATGGGCGGGGGAGGGGGGACTTTCTTTTAAAGGGAAGCAGGGCCACGGCTGCAGCCCAGTGGCAGAACACACGGCTTGATGATACGAAGCTCGAGCTTGATCCCCAGCACTGCAAAGAGGAAAGAGGGGAATGAAAGGATTCTTTAGACTGCAGGATAACAGATAAGAAGAGCCAACACAGACCCAGGAGCCGAGTCTTAAAAAAAAAAAAAAAAGGCAAGGAAACAAGGCAAACCTCAAAAATCATAAAAGAAAAATTCTGAAAAGAACTTGAGCCTATTAAAGTCACATCTGACAGTTAACACCAATAAATAAGAACACTTTCTCTAAAGAAAGAAAAACCTGAGGCAGGGAGAGAGTAGAGGGGTAAATCACTCGCCTGGCATGCAGCTGCCCCCGTTTGGATCCCTGGCTACATCTATCTACGGTCTCCAAAACCCTGCTTGAGTCACTGCTGAGCAGAGTGGGCCAAGAACACCCCCAAAATAGAAAGCCGGAGCCGGAGACACAGATCAGCGGGTCGGGCACTTGCCACGCACGTGGCTAACCAGGGCTGGATCCCGCATCCCACCAGGTCCCCCAGCACCATCAGGAGTGAGCCCTGAGGGCAGAGCCAGGAGTCTGTCCTGAGCACTCCTGGGTATGGACCACAAAAATAAGTAAATAAATGTCACAAAAAAAGATCTTCCAGGTATCCAAGCAAACATCAAGTCTCTTTCTTCCTAAAAGCGATTCCTGCAGCTCAGGTGACACGTGTACAACAGGGCTGATGGGCAGGGTTCTGATCAATGCCCCCCACCCCCCACCAAACTCTCCAGTTTGCATCCTGGTCTGCCCTACCCTTGGCCCCCAGCCTTGGTAATCTATTTTGTAATCCAAAAGCAAGATCTGGTTTCTATAAGGAAGAAAAAGATGGCAGAAGATTTTGCAAAGACATGATTATCCAAATACAAAAAATTTCCAAGAAAATACTATCAACTGTCATCCCGTTGGCTCATCGCTTTGCTCAAGCGAGCACCAGTACTGTCTCCACTGCGAGACGTGTTGTTACTGCTTTTGGCATACCGAATACACCGCGGGTTGCTTGCCAGGCTCTCCCGTGTGGGTGAGATACTCTCGGTAGCTTGCCGGGCTACTAAATAAGAATTCTGTGTCTAATCAAATTTACAAATATGATTATAACATTTGCAATTAAGTAACCAGAAAGGATTTAAGTAAAACTGTTCCGTGAGTTTTTCCTGGGCATCTTAGTAGAGTCCAGTTAAAATAAACAACGCTAAGAGAAGCTTAGGGCTACTGTCTTAGAGGTATTACAAATACTGAACTTAGAACAAACACTATAATAACAGATAATAATAGAACGATGTATGCTACATGCCACAAGTTTCTTCAATATCTGAATACCACTGTATCGCTGTCATCCCGCTGTTCATCGATTTGCTCGAGCAGGCTCCAGCAACGTCTCCATTCATCCCTATCTTGTGCTAGTGTGGCCCGATGTAGCGAATTGGGGACTCTTTCAGGGTCAGGGCAATGAGGACCGTCGTTGTTACTGTTCTTTGCATATCAAGTATGCCACGGGGAGCTTGCCGGGCTCTCCCAGAGGGACTTTGCAATGGGCATCACCAAGAAAGAAGACAACCAGCAAAGGACAACACAGCCCACCACGATGCCAGGGTCTTGGCCGCCGTCTTCTCGTAGAAAACCTGAGGAGCCTCACGGTGAAGCGCGTCTTGACCTTGGAGCCTACCGCGGAGACACTCTTCTTGTGGATGCGGAGCATCACCTGCTCTGAGTCCGACTCGTCGGCCTTGAGGCCGGACTTGAGGCCTCGGCTCTCCCTCGTGGCCACCACACAGACGCGGCTGTACAGGACTAGGATGGTGGTCAGCGGCAGGCAGGAGGAGCCCGGCGCCGAGAAGAACACGTAACCCGGCTCCTCGTTGGCCTGGAAGATGGTCTCGTCTTGTCGGGGGGCGGATGGAGATGACGAGGGACAGAGCCTGGGCGCACAACAGCACCCTGAGCCCCCGCTCCCCCCCACTGGGACTAATACACCTAAATATATTTGATGTCATTTCACAGAATGGACAAAATTTCAAAGGTAACTCAAAGAACTACTACACTTTACCTAGTCAAAGCGTCACACACGCACAGTTTCATCCACGTGACGTTTCAAAAGGAAAAACTGGAGGGAAGGTCAGTGGTCGCCAGAAGTTAGGAGCAGGAGTTGGTCTTGGTTATAAAGGGGAGAAGAGAAAGTGCAGAAGATGGGGAAGCTGCTCTGGATCTGGATTCGAGATCTGGTACCAAAACTCAGAGAACTGAGCATAGACACAAAAAAGTGTATTTACCTCAAGTAGCAAACTTTTTGATGCCAAAAATGTACTAGAACAAGGAACTAGATGAACCTATTACCGCTTACAGCAGAGATTTTTTTTAATAAAAGGATATAGTGTTAATGAGAAGTAACTTTATCAACATAAAGAGACTAACCTGCCCCCAAAAGACAATACAGTACAATATAAAAAAAAAAAAAACCATAATTCAAAACTGACAAAAATGCCTGGTTTTCTTTCACTCTTATCTCCAAGTAACTGTTTCCCCTCTCTAGAAGCAACTAGGGTCACTAGTTTCTTGGGACGTCCCTTGACAATTTTCTAAGGCATAAGCCAGAAATTAAGAAAGAGGATTACTTGTTTATTTAAAGGGGGGGATGGGACAGAAGGATGAAGTGAGTCTTTTATGAAGGGCTTCTTTTCATTCTGGAACAATGTAAATGTTTTATGTAATATAAGGGGGAAAGTGCACGGAGATGGGAAGATGGCTTAGTCACTTAAAGATGTGCCCCACGGTCACGTGACTACGGTTTGAGCCCTGATTCCAACTGCCCGAGAGCAGACAGCTGTGGGACAAACCCCTCTGGGACTCGCTGTGTGACCTCGGGCAAGAAGGGGTTGGGGAAAGCTCAAATAAAAAGTTTTTGGGTTAGTGTGAGGCCTGGTCACCAGTGCCTAAGGTCCAGGAAAGTGAGGTCAAAAGAAAAAGGGAAGAGAAACAACAAAAAAAAATTCACATGAACAAAAATAAGCAAATTAGTGACAGAACTAGGAAGAATCAACTCAAGCAAATTTCAAAAAATGTTCTTTTCAAAGTCTATCTATAGGAAATATTTCGATAACCAGTAACAAATTGAGGAAAATGTGTAGCAGTAGAGACATTCTTTATAGTATTAATCATAGTTGTGTAGTATTTAATATTCTTGAATCAATAATGTTAGTATTATTAATAATGATAGTATCAATAACACTGGCATTTGAATTTAGAAATTATGGCAACTCAGGATAGGGCAAACAAAAAGTCATACCAACAGCAACAGACAAAAGATTTTCAGAGCAATTAAAAAAAAAAGACATAAGAAGCTGAGGGGATGGCTCCCAGCACAGGAGTGCAAGCTGGAGCCTCAAAATTAAAAAAAAATTTAAAAATAATAAAAATTTTAAAATACACATGTAAAGCAAGATAATGCAAATGAAAGTGATTTGGAAACTGAAAATTATTTTTAAGTGCATCAAATTAAAACTGATAAACAGGTTTACAATCAATATGGCAAAACCTTAACTTTAAAATCTCTGTAGTGGAGAGATGATGTTAATTATATTAACTCTTACAAGTTTGAAAATATTGGCGAGAAAACTGATCAGATTCTGTACTTTCTAAACCATAAAAATAAAAACAATGGGATTGGGATTTAATTCTTAACCATCCTATGTTTCCTTCCATAGACAATAATTACTTTGAAATCATTTTCAACATTTCAATTACTACCTCATCCACAGAAAGTGAAATGGTCTAGACCCAACAGGTCCTTCACCGCCTTTGGAAGGTCTGTGTCTGTGATTTCAGCAGTAGCAAACACGAACGAAAGCAGAGGTAAACACAAAGGAGATTGTGAAACGCTCGATCAGGTTCGGAAACTCCAAAGTATACTTTCAAATACTACATTTGTTAGTATTCCCAGCTGCTTGAAGTCATGGTGAAAGATTAAGGGCGCCTGGGGCCACTGAAGTGGGGCATTCTCTCAGTTCAGGGACAACACAGGGAGGTGGGGGTGGAGCCTTACCCCCGTCCTGTATCTCCAGCCTCTCAAAAACATCTTCAATAGGGCAGGGAGAGGTTTCCGAGGACAAAAGTGCATGCTTGGCATGTCAGAGCTCTGGGTTCAAATCTGTCTGCACATGGTCTCCAGAGCACCACCAGGAGAGACCCCCTAAGCCCTGAGTAGCCCCTGAGCACCTCCTGGCGCAACTCAAAATCCACAGAACAAAGCCAAATATCTCACATCAATTTTCCTTTCTTAGAACCCACAAATAACCTTAACTGTAACTGTCCCTCCAAGTGGCTTAGCCTCACCTAATTTCCTGACCTGCATTCGCCAACCACTTCAACTTCCTTCCTAAGCATCTGAGAGCATGGACAAAGGCACGCGGAAACTCACCCCAACAGATTTTGGGCTTTGCAGTTCTTAACTCCTCAATAGCTTTACTTATCTAATCAATGACTAGTGATGAAGTATGGGACAAGATAGAACCAGGAAAAAAGAGCAAGCCTGCGTTCTGGAGCTACAATTCAAACGGAAAGGACGCGTCCATCAGCAGGGAGTGTGGCAAGACGCACCAAGAGGAGGAAGCAGGAGTCTAAGAGGTGAGAGTTGGCAGGACAGATTTCAGAAGCAGAGACATTTATGCTAGAAAATTCCAGACTCTCTTATTTGGGGGGCGGGGGGGCCAAGATTTTGGTCTACACCCAGCAGTGCTCAGGGTTTGCTCCTGGCTCTGCACTCAGGAATTACTCCTAGTAAGCTCGGGGGGAGACCAAGAGATGCCAGGGATGGAACCTATCAAACTCAGGTCAAATCACGTGCAAGGGAAGCATCCTACCCAGTCCAACCCACTGCCTCATCACTCCAGGCTCCTCAATTCCATATTCTACCCCCTCCCCCAATACACACACAAACTCTCTCTCTCTCTCTCTCTCTCTCTCTCTCTCTCTCTCTCTCTCTCTCTCTCTCTCTCTCACACACACACACACACACAGAGTTCTAATTAACATGAAGGTTCTAGCTTTAGCAAGGGAACTCACCTTCCCAATCTTTCATTGGATTCTCTCACTCCAGTTTACACACACAACTGTTTCTCCACCAAAAGTTCAACTAATCTCTCTAGAGACATTGGATCACTGAGTGATGAGTCTCTTAATAGCTGCTTTCTTTTGCTCCAATAATTCTACTTTAAGTAACCTTTAAGAAATCTGGACCAGGAAGATGGTTCAAAGGACTAGACCACACACTTTGCATGTAGGAGCCTGTTCCCCAAGCAGAGAGTGGCCCTAAAAGCAGAAATCTTTCCTGGGCCAGGAGAGATAATACAGTGGGTAAAGCACCTGTCTTGCATTTGGCGAACTCGTTTCAATCCCTGGCACCACCAGCTGTACACCCCCACCAAAAACAAAAAAGAAATTCATGCATGAAAACTATTTAAAATATTGAGAGGCAGGAGAGATAGTACAGGAAGACGCTTGCCTTGCACTCAGCCAACCCCAGTTCAATTCCCAGCACCGCATATGGTTCCCTGAGTACCACCAGGAGTGATCCCTGAGGACAGAGCCAAGAGTAAGCCCTGAGCACTGTCAGGTGTAGCCTAAACACCAAAAATAAATAAATGAACTAAAAACAACCAAATAATAAGATATGTATGGATATGCCTTAATATAGGCAGAACAAATTATGCTACAGCCAAACCAAAACAAAAAGCTGACTGAATTCACCCATAAAGACTCCTGAGAGGGGCTGGAGCGATAGCACAGCGGGTAGGGCGTTTGTCTTGCACGCGGCCGACCCGGGGTCGATTCCCAGCATCCCATATGGTCCCCTGAGCACCACCAAGAGTAATTCCTGAGTGCAGAGCCAGGAGTGACCCCTGTGCATGGCCAGGTGTGACCCAAAAAGAAAAAAACAAAACAAAACAAGAACACCTGAGAGACAGTAGGTAAGGTGCTTGCTTTGCATGCAACTGAACCAGGTTTGATCCCCGGTACCCCATTATGTTCCCCCAAGCACCTCCAGGAGGGATCCTTGAGCCCAGAGCCAGGAGTAAGCCCTGAATACCACAGGTGTAGTAACAAACAAAAAAAATTCATCAATTAAAATTCATCACTTTAAATCTCACTGGGAACTTCTTTACGCAACTGAAGAATATATAGCCATAAACACACACACAAATACATACAGGCCTGAAGGTACAGGCCAGAACACCTACCTTGCAAGCATAAATAAGGTCATGAGTTCGACCCTCGGTGCTGCGACATGCACCAGGCACAATTCTGGCAACTCTGTCTTAAGCCCCACTCTGCTGCCTGTGATCCCCGGCAACACCAGCCATTTCCAGGTACATCCCAGCCAGATGTGCGCTAGTGGCCCGACTGACGGGTGCAAACCTGGCAAACACCTCGATGAGATGCTGTACTTCTACCACGGCCAGGGGCTTTGCGGCAATCCTAGCACGCGTGTGTATGAGCTCGCAACTAGAAGAGGCAGGTGTGTGTCCAACCCTGGGTCATCACAGGAGCAAGCGGAAGAGGGGACTGAAATATGAAAGCGAACATCTTGTTGGTGGAATATGTGCACTGGTGAAGGGACGGGGGTTCGAGCATTGTAAACAGAGACTTAAGCCTGAAAGCTTTGCAACTTTCCACACGGTGATTCAATAAAATAAATAAATAGAAATATAAAAGCAAACATATATTATGGGCCGGAAAGAGAGCTCGGCAGGTAAGCTGACCCGGGTTCGATCCCTGGCACCACACAGGGTCCCCTGAGCCCTGCTAGGATCTATAACAGGAGATGAAACACTGTGAGGGCATAACTATATTTAAGGGCGCTGGAGAGGCCTTGTACACGGTCAACCTGGGTTCAATCCCTGGTGTTCATTGGGGTCCCCACACACTGCCGGGGCTCACTTCTGGGCACAAAGCCAGAAGTAAGCCCTGATCACTGCTGGGTGTGGCCCTCAATCCAAAAAAGACAATCGCTGTGTTTAGCACTGCACTGTTGTCCCATTGCTTATTGATTTGCTCGAGTGGGCACCAGTAACATCTCCATTGTTGAGACTTGTTGTTACTGTTTTTGGCATATTGAATACGCCATGGATAGCTTGCCAGGCTCTGCTGTGCGGGCAGGATACTCTCGGTCGCTTGCTGGGCTCTCCAAGAGGGACGGAGAAATCGAACCCGGGTCGGCCGTGTGCAAGGCAAACGCCCTACACATTGTGCTATCGCCCCAGCCCATCACTGTGTTTAAAATACTAAAACATTAAAGTGCATAGTAAGAAAGAAAACATGAATCATTAGTAACAATAATAAAGGTTATAAGTTTCTTTCTCCCTCACATCTTTCTGTACTCTTCAAATGACTCCATCCAGGGCAAAGAATTTTCTTTTTTCCTGAACGGATCAAGCGATCAGACTAAGCACAGCAGCAGGGCACCCCCCTGGGCGCCCGGCCTTAGCCCGACAGCGCAGACATGCTCGCCTTCTGCCCCTACATATAGAAAGGCTGTAACAAGGACTGGCCGTCACGGGCTCAGGCCCCGGGTGCCTGAGACAGACCCCCGGTTCCCGCGTGGAACAGGGCGGGAGCAGGGGGGGGAGTGTGAAGGGAGATCGGGAGATTAAGAGAGTGGGGTGGCCGCAATCGATGTATGGCAAACCAAGGGACAACTCGGGTTTCCCTTTAGCCTCCGTGGCTGCTTCTCATCCCGACTGTTCCTTCAGTAGAAGCAGGTTCTTCCCCACCGTGATTCCAACCTGGGCCCTTTTCTTTACTTAGCCGCCTTCGGGGTGACCCTATCCTGGCCTTCAACAACTTAACATGGCGTGAATTTTAGAATTATTCTAAAAAACAAAACAAAATTCTAAAATCCACCTTCAGCTTTCCTCTAACTCCCTAAACAATAGGCCTAAATTCAGTTCTAAGTCCCACCTTTTTTCTAGGCCTTTCTACTAAGCAGCTGGAAGCCCAACAGCAATCCCAACACTGTCATCACCCGCCCCTCAAAGCTCCACGTCCCTCCAGTGGCATCTCTGTGGTTTAGTCAGCCTGAGCTATGGAAACCACTACCCAATAATCCGGATCCTACTCACGTCACTCTCACCTCCTAATCAAGATCTCCGGAATCTGAAATTCTAAACAGTGCAGGAATCGCCATCCCTCCTGGACAGATGGAGGCCTCAACGCGGTCTCACAAGAGCTCCCGGTCCTCTCAACGTCAATCCAAGGCCTCTCCATCCTCCATCTTATCATTGGAGACACCGGTCTGAATTGTAAATCCCTTCATTACCATTCCCTGGCTTAAGAACTAGAAAGAGACAAGCCCCGCCCCCCAGCACATTAGCATTAAAAGCCCCTTCAAGATCCTTTCTAGACAAGGCGCCTTCTCCAGCACCAGCGTCAAGTGTGTGCGCGCCACTCACACAACTGCTTTACGTGAATTATTTATTCCAAGCCTACCAGGCTGGCACCATTCTTTTCATTCGCTCAATCCTCAGGCAGCTGACTGCGTCTCTTAGCAAGAGTAGTAGCTTGTAAAACAGCTGTTTGTTTTTGAATGCTCTGCTCACACACTGGGCCTGCTCCCTCACCGCCCAGTGAGCTGGCGGCCGCCTGCTCTTTTCCCTATCAGACACTTCCTATTTCCTCATTCACCTAGGACTATGTGTTTTGCACCGACCTGTTCATGCCCCTCGGACCTGAAAACTTCTGCAGGGCGGAAACCCTATTTCAGTCTCTCTCTCTGTTGCAAATTTTAGATCCCTGGCATCGGAATCTAGAGGTACTTAAAGGTACTCAAGAAATTAAACCATCTCCTCTTTTTTTTCCTTAAAAAAAAAAACTACTGTCCGACTGCGAAGGTTCCCCACTATTTTCAGTAGACTATGAAAGCAGACAGAAAGACTACGGTCTTTCCTGGAGGATTCCACACTTCCTTGTGTAAACTGTTCACTAATGTCCCTCAAGACTCCGACAGTACTGAGCCACATAACTCAGCCAAATACATAACACAGTTTTATTCTTCCCAAGAGACTAGTGCAGTCATTGATCAGTCCAGAATATTTTTCTTAGATAAAGGATCTAAAATTCTTACTCATTTTATAGGGCCTGAAAAATAATACCTCCTTTATCAGTCAGTTTCCTTAGTCAAAATGCTTCGTTCTCCCATATATTTTGTCATCCTTAGAGGACTCAGGTTACTGCATCTTCATCTAGAGTTATTTGGATAGATCTGCTTCCTCCATATACTGAACTGGATATTTCTGAAGGCAATACCTCCATCCTGTTCACTCAATGCTGTGAATGTGTTTCTACTCAGTGTCTGTTCCCCAACAAGGAATTAATCAGCAAGACAGGAATGAATAAAATAGTTCCTTATGGGAGGGCCAGAGGATAGTACAGCAAGTAAGGTTCGATCCCCAGCATCCCCTATGGGTTCCCTGTGCCCCACCAGGAGGGATTCCTGAGCACAGAGCCAGGAGTAACCACCCTGCATTCAAGAGTGCAGCCCCCCAACGAAACAAAGCAGAAAAAATGATGCCTGACACATCATACATTTCAATATGTGAGACTAAATATACTGCTGATTTGGTCGCCTTCTCCATCTTCCACTTGCTACTTACAGAAGTCACAACAATGTCTTTGGAAAGAAAAGCAGCAAAGGCCTTTTTTTTTTCTTTAATTGAATCACCCTGAGATATAGTTACAAAGCGGTTCATGATCAGGTTTCAGTCATACAAGGTTCCAACACTGTCCCTTCACCAGTGTACACTTCCCACCACCAGTGCCCCCGGCTCCTCCTACGCCATTCCCCAGCCTGCTCTCTGGCAGCTACTCTCTCTCTCTCTCTCTCTCTCTCTCGCTCTCTCTCTCTCTAGCTCTCTCTCTCGCTCTCTCGCTCTCTCGCTTTCGCTCTCTCGCTCTCTCGCGCTCTCTCTCTCACTCTCGCTCTCTCTCTCACTCTCGCTCTCTCTCGTGCTCTCTTTCCTTATGAGCACTGTGGCTTGCATACAGGACCAGAGAGGTTATCATGTTTGTTCCTCCACCCACTTTCAGCGCACAGTTCTTATCCAGAATGGTCCGTCCCAACTCTCGTCAAATGGGCGCCCTCTCCCCCACCAGGTGAGGCAGGCTTCCAACCATGGACCAGTCCTCCTGGGCCTTGTTTTTACTGGTCTTGGGTATTAGTCTCACGCTATGTTTGGTGGGAATGCTGAGTGGTTCCACCTTTTTTGAAAACAAGATGAACCAAGGCCTTTGAGAGGCAGCTGTGGGGAGGGGGCACAGCTGGCCTGCAGCCGGCCCAGGCGCGAGGCCTGGTGTAGTCATGAGTGATCCCCAAGTCAGGATTGAGTCCTGAGCATCACCAGATGTGGCCCAAATACCCAGTTCAATTTAATGCACTGAAAATAAAGTTAGATGGTTTGAAGGAAGGCCTTTACTTATTCCACAGCCGACCCCAAGAAACAATTCAGAAAGTCATCAAGTATAGAAGGAATATGCTAAAGACCATACTTGATTACAAACTGACAATTTTAGAAACAGAACAGATTTGGCCATTACTTCCTAAATCACTGTCAGAATGGCATCAATATCTTGTTTGAAGAGCTAAAAATATAACCCATGGTAAATTATAATTCTAAAAATTTTCCAATAAAAACATTTTCACAAAAAATTAACTGTATCCACCCTAATTAGCAAGGATAATTTAAAACCTGAATGAAATTTCGAAACTAAAAGTACATTAGATACAAACCGCTTTTAGAAATTCATCTTGACAGTCAACCATCATTAACAAGAACACAAAGTAAATAAATACCCTTTAAATATGCCTCCTCAAAAACAAACCAAAAAAAAATTAGGTTTTTGCTATGAAAATGCATTGGATTTTTACCACAAAATTTAGAAAAAAATTTTCCTGAATAATTTTATAAAAAAGTATGTTCAATTTAAGTAAAAACCCAAGGCAAGAAACAAAACATTCACTTTTCAGCCAATAAGAGGAATTTCCTCAAGCTTTCTTTAGGCAATAAATAACCATAATGATAACACCACAAATATATTCCTTACACCCAATTATTTCTAGGCAAACCTAGAAATAATACGTACAAACTAAGTGAATATGCAAACCCAGTTCTAGCCATTTCATCAGAAAATTTACTGAATAATTATTCTCTTCAAAACACGGAGATCTTCAATAGAAAAAAACTGAGAGCCAAACAAACTCGAAGGTGTTTGTCAACTAATTCACTCCAAGGGGTTAAGTACATGAAGTGGAGCAACAAATGGAGCCAGGAAAACTGAAGAGCCACATGCCAAAAAATGAAACTAGACCCCTGTCTCACACCGCACATAACAGCTAATTTTAAATGGATTGACACCAAAACTATTTCTACAAGATACACTAAAGAAAAACAGGTAGACCCTGACATCAGAGGGGCCTTCACTGACACAACCACACTGGCAAAGAAAACGAAACTGGAAATGAACAAGTGGGACTAAATCAGACTAAAAAAGCCTCTGTACTGCATAGGAAATGAGGCCTAAATTAAAAAGACGCCCCACTGATTGAAAGAAAATATTCACTCATAACAAAGGAACATCCAAGATACATAAAGCACTCTCAAAGCTCAACAACAAAAGCGTTTAAGAATGGGGTAGAATAATGCCCAAAAGTAGAGAGTAAGTATGGGGGAAACTGCCATGGAGGCAGGCAGAGGGTGGGATGGGGGATATACTGAGGACATTGGTGGTGGAGAATGTGCACTGGTGGAGGGATGGGTGTTTGATCATTGTATGACTGAAACTCAAACATGAAAGCTTGTAACTGTACCTCATGGTGAGTCAAAAAAAAAAAAAAGGGTGGGGGGGGAGGATAGAGCCAGAGAGAGACCTGGCAGAGGAGCTGAGATGCCCACCTTGCACACAGCCCCCAAGTGTGGTCACTAGCACTGCATATGGTCCCTTGTACACAGCCGGGAGAGATCCCTTAGCACACAGCCAGCACGACGTCCTGGGCCTCACAGGGTGTGTCCCGAAAAGAAAAGAACACAGAAAGGAGACAGATACTTCCTCAAAGACTACCTATAAAGAAGGCCAGAGGTCTGGCTGAGACCCCGGGCTGAGAAATCAAGGGTGACCACCAAGTCCCCGCCCTGCAATCACACCCTCGACAGCTGCCACCATGCCCACAGCCAGACTCCACAACCTCACCACTGAGCTCCACAGAGATACCAAACTGCCGACAATTTCAGGTACACCGGGTTTTTCTGGCTGAAGACTGAGACTTGCTCCCCACCCCCCCCCACACACACACACCCATCCCACCACCATGCAAGCTCATCTATCAGGCCTTGCTTCAGAGACTCAAGATTGAATCTCGACAGCTGCGAAAGTTTCTGAGATACATCTCGTCTGGGACGGCCTCAGGAAGGGGGCGGACCACGTCTCTGCCCTGCCAAAGCCCTGGCAGCCTCCCTCATGCCCCAACTGCTGCGGCTCACTACCCTGTTAAACATTCTAGATGTTCTGCAGCGCTCAGCCACATTCGAAGCCACGTGACATCTCCAAACTCGACAATACTAACCTCCGGGTAGGAGGACACCAGACCGCACAGGACCACACGGGACCACACGTAACACAGAAGCCAACTAAGCTTGATTAACAGAATTGAGCACAGGAGGCTCAACTAGCAGCTTAGTAAACCCTCAGACAAGGGCTTACTGTCCTCTTGGTGACATAGAACAATTTCCACAGATTTTCTTTTATTGAATTATTTTTTTAGTAATTCCACTAGCCATTGAGTGGTAACAAGAAATGTCACTGTCACTATCATCCTGTTGTTCATCAATTTGCTCGAGCGGGCACCAGTAACATCTCCATTGTGAGACTTTTGTTACTGTTTTTGGCCTACTGAATACGCCATGGGGAGCTTGCCAGGCTCTGCTGTGTGGGCAGGATACTCTCGGTAGCTTGCCAGGCTCTTGGAGAGGGACGGAGGAATCCAATCCGGGTCGGCCACGTGCAAGGCAAATGCCCTACCCGCTGTGCTATTGCTCCAGCCCAACAAGCAATGTAAAATTAATTATTTTGGGCCTGCTATGAGGGCAGACTTTAGGGGTGGGGACAATGGTGGAAGGAAGGTGACCGTGGTGGTGGGTCTGGGGTTGGAATATCGAATGCCTGTAACAAATCCATCATGAACAACTTTGCAGACAACGCTGTAGAACAGCTCTGCAGTCTTAAAGGGGTGGGGTGGGGGGAAGCCAATGAGCATATGAAGAGAATGCACATCATCACTGATTACCAGAGAAAAACAAATGAAAAAATGACAATGAGATATTGCCTCAACCATTGTGAACAGGCTTTACCAAAAAGTCCAGAAACAGTAAGGAGGGCTGGGGCTGCAGCGGGAAAGAAATGCCCCATCACTTGGTGGAGTGTTTCTTGGTTCCACGGTGGCAGGTGTGGGCACAGCAGATTCTACTGAGGAGAAAACGTGAACTGTTGCAGCTTGCTACACTCCGGACAGAACTGGGGGGTGTCATGCTCAAGTGAAGAGAAAGGCTCAAAGGAAAAGACAAACTCAGTCATACACCGAGTATAAAGAAGAAAAGCAAAGACTAAAGAATCCTCAACAGAAATGAACCTGAGATACAGACACGGCCCTATAACCTGAGGTGCTGACCATCAGGGAGGGGCAGGAAACAGCTGGGATGGGGGGAGGAACGCTGGCTGCCCTCTGGGGGTGGGGGCAGCTTAGCAGAACCGCAAGAGTAAAATTCAAATAGTGGCACTATTGGAAAAATGTAGTAAAAAATATCCAACGGCCAACAATAATAAACTGCAAAGGGGAAAAAAAAATATCCTGAGATCTTGGATCTAATGATTCACGTCTCTGAAAGACACTGTTTAAAAAGGAGGGGCAGGTAGAGGGCAAAGGGCCTTGCCTTGCAGGTGCCTGACCCCAGGGCTCTGCACACCCTGGGGCCCCAGAGCCCTGCCAGGAGTGACCTGAGCACACAGCTGGGTATGGCCACCTCAAACCCTAAATAGCGAAGTAAATAAAAGGGAATTCATTTTGTAGGAAGAAAATAAACTCAGATGAACATGCGTCACTGAACATGAGCGGTGATGAGCCAGTGTTCTTCCTGGTCCACTCTTTACAAAGATAATAGAACTTGAAAATTTTAAAAACGAGTTTTCCTGTCCCAACACACTTCCAGAAAGCCAAAATTAATTGGTCAAAATTAATTATATGACTTCCTGTAAATGAACGGTTCTTTCCAAAAGCACGGAGTTTAACCTTTGTGTAAAAGTTGAGAGAAGGTTAAGTAAAATCTGACCAAAGAACTCGCAGTTGCAGTCAGGCTGTCAGCACTGCCACAAGACGCGCGACCCCAACACTATCACGCCTGTGTGACCCGGGCATCGCAACAGCCGCAGAACAAAAAAGATGTTGGCGGTGTGACAAATCAGTTTTCTCCGAGAATACATGGGAGGTAGGCGCTTTGCTCATCTAATTATTTATTCACCCACATGAATGCTATCTATAAACTAAGTACTGCCTTTCAAGTGAAATATTATAAGTCCATTTTTTCATCCTTGAGTTGTAGTCAAATACCACCAATGAGCAAATAATTAGGAAAGTCTAGATATTACAACTATAGACTATGCAAAGCAGCATAGAAAAACGCAATTTGTAATTTTGTTAGGAGACAAATATCACTAATGAAGTGATATTTAAAGAATAAATAATTTAGATTCACAGACAGAGCAGGAATTCAAATGCTTGCCCTGTACACAGCCAACCCCAGATGTATTCTGGGAACCACATATGGTCCCCAGAACAGCCAGGAGTAACCACTCAGCAGAGTCAGAAGTAACTGCCACAGCTGGGTGTGGCCCAAAAGAAAAAAAAAAAAGAATAAGCTAGGCAGACAGGGAAGGGGCAAGAGAAAGTGAATGTAAAAAGTAAAGATCCTACATATAAGACTGTTCTTTCTTTAACTGTACTCATATTAGTGAGCACAGTTGAAGAATTACAAACAGTATCCTATAAGCAATGATGGACAGATAAAAATTAGTGATTCCTCAACACCACTAGTCACTAAAGAAATGTAAATTAAAACCACAGCCAAGAGATGAACCAGGCTGGAGAGAACAGTTCCACTGGCTGAGCACATGTTTTCCAAGTGACAGACCGGAGATCAATCCCCACCAATGTATCAGGGTCCCCTGAGCACCCTCAGGAGCAAATCCCTCAAAGCACAGAACGAGGAGGAGCTCCTGAAAAATACAGGGGATGCCCCCACCATCCCCATCATACCCTGCCAAGGGGAATAAAAAAAGTGGTAGAGGGGCGTGATCTACTTTGGTGGTGATGGAAAAACAGTAACAGTGTATCAAAGGCACAAATAGTAACACTATTGTAACGCTACTACCTCAACTATAAAAAATTTAAAAATGCATGAAACCATAAGTCATCACTGGCTAAAAATTTACAACAACAACAACAAAATACCCTGATGATACCAAATGCTATTAAAAAGGAATACTTATATACCTCTGAGGTGAAAGCAAACTAGTACAGCTACTTTGCAGAAACAGCCTGGCAGTGTATTATACAATTACAAATGCACTTACCATACATACAATGCAGCAATCCCACTCCTAAATATTTATATGGATAAAATGAAAGTTCACGTTTACACAAAAGCCCAACACATAAATGTTTGTACTGTCTATATTCCGAATTATCAAAAATCGGAAACAAGCTGAATGCCACTCAACTGAATAGTGAATAAGCAAAATGTAGCTCATTCATCCAGACAATTATAGACCTACCAATATACAGAACAACAAGAATGAATCTTAAATGAAATATATTGAGTGGAAGATGCCAGACTTAAATGGCTACATTCTATATAATTTCATTTACAGACCATTCTAGAAATAACAAAGTTACAGAGACAGGAAATCAATCAGGGTTCCCAAGGGCTAGAGACAGGGAACCGCTGTCTACAAAGAGGTAGGAAGCAATGGGTGTGGGGGTGAGGGGGGACATGAGGGAACCTTCCTTTTGCCATCGTAGGGCAGCAGACGTCTGTCAAACCTCACAGACCTACACACTAAACCAACAAATTTCACTATTTGTAGCATGTACCTACTGTTTTTAACAAAAGCAAAAGATTAAAGAAAGAAGAATGGGTTCTGGCAACAGAGATAGGACTGAAAAATTATAGAGGACTTAGCCCCATTAAGAAGAATTCTGCAAAGAGGTTTCAGATTTTATCCTCAAAGCAACAACCTAGTGCTATACTATGAAGAACATAATACCACACAGACTGGAGTAGAACAGGAAGCAAATGGAGACCAGTAAGTCAGCCACTTGCAAGACTTCAGGGGTTAAATTACCAAGACCTGAGTACGGTGAAGGTAATAGAAAGTACATGCAGTGAACATAGAAAGTTTTAAAAGGTAGAAAATTCTCAATTTTCCATAAACAATAAAACCACTAACCAAACTGGCTTGAAAAATATTCTAACTAAATTTAAATGGCTGTGTAACATTTAAATGCAGGCCACTGGTTACATATACTGATTTGGAGCTCAAGGGGTTAACCTCAGATGTCATTTTAGATTTCAGAATCAGTGACTATGCTGCCATGAAAATAGGTTGAGATCATGCAAAGTACATGCACAGCGTGAAAGGTAAAGTGAACCCTAAGAATCAACAATAAGTAACATGTGCATCTGGGAGCAGAGAAGACAATTTGAAACACAAACAGCTGTCTTACTGAGTATCGAGCAGCAGACTGAGAAATGGTTAAACTCAGGTGCGCAGGAGCTAGGAAATGGGGCGGGGGTGAAGACTCACCTCTCATCAACCAATCCAGGTCCCCCAATCACTGCCAGGAGGGTGTGGCCCAAGCCCTCACACTCCCACCAAAAGAATACTATGCACCCATTTCAGTCTGGGGTCTCTCCACCACTTTCTCATTGGTTTCCCTAGTTTGTCTTTGGCTTGGCCATGCTAGGAAAACTGCGGGAGTTGAAGTTATTCCTTATGTTCCCAAGTTTTACTTTCTACTTTTCAGATTGTCACCACAGAGAAAGAGAGCAAAGGAAGAAGAATCAAACTACACATACTTTAAACACAGATACTCTACAGGTCAATTTACATAGCCCAGCAACCTTTCCTTGCTGGATGGACAAATGACCCTAGGATTGCTTTAAAAGTTTTCTGATATTAAATGAAATAGAAAATAATCAGTGGACAGATCTAATGATTCTGTTCTCAATCACAAACTTGCATTAAAAATGACCTGAAAGATAAGCTTTCCCAAAATGCCTATCTTTTCCAACTCCTACTTCTGAAAATACTGGTTTAGGGAATCTCTGGAGTAAGGAAAGCGCGGACTACTATCATCTGAATTGTCATGTGCGTGCACGCTCTCGCTCTCGCTCTCTCTCTCTCTCTCTCTCTCTCTCTCTCTCTCTCTCTCTCTCTTCCCATGTCAAGGTCAAAAACAATAATGTAAATGTAAATGTTCAGAGCCTGGCAAGCTACCGTGGCATACTGGATATGCCAAAAACAGTAACAACGTCTCACAACGGAGACATTACTAGTGCCCGCTCGAGCAAATCGATGAACAAGGGACGACAGTGCTACAGTGCTAAATGTAAATGCTGACTCGAGACCTACCGTGAGTACTCAATTTATGACATTCTGAAAACGCACCCTGATCCATGGGAATCACTAATCCACCCAACCAAGAGCATGCAAACACATTTTGTCTTTGGTTAACTAGTTTAAAGATGATTTAACTTCAGCAGAATCCAGAAAAAGGCCATGTAAAAATCTAGCACGGAAAATTAGTCACTGTCACTTTGCTGTTCAGAGTGACAATGAAATTAGCCAGAATTTATGCAGAAAAAAAAAAGAAAGAAATTAACCAGAAAAACCTGGCTTAACGACAACTCAAGCATTAGCTTCAAACAGTATTTAAGCAATTCAAGAATCCAGCTTGCTCTAACAGAATATTCAGATTCTATGTTTTCAATTAACAGAATCTGTAAGATTCTAATTACATCATAAACATTATCAAAATAAATAAAAATACCCAATAACAGCAAAGTGTTTTTCACCAACATTTACACTTACCCATCTCTTCCTTTACTGACAATTTTTACTTCAAAGTAATAAATCCCACAGGCTGCTGGTATTGGATGTGTGGCTCGAACTGATGCTGCATCTTTTGGGGTTTTCCCATGACCTGCATAAATATAGGAAAATCAAATGAGACATTCAAATAAAAATCGAACAGGTGGTTTTCAGAACGAACGTACTTCCTGCTCTCATCAGTACAACTAAGTAAAGACATGTTTCCCATAACTGAAATGCCATGTATCGGCCACAAAACCTTCTCACAGGCATACTTTTATAGAATTTTAGACTCTGAACCCATGGAAACTAGCAGTCCTTTATGAAATTACTTGAGGTAGACCACTTTTTAAAAACATATAATAAAGGTAGACTATTTTTTTAAGAGAAAAGAAAAAGGAGCATTTGAAGAAAATGAAATATCTTATTAACTTTTTAGGTCTAAATGGATAAAGTCCTAAACAACATTCTTCAACCAGAAGCATCGGTATCGCTAGTATATTTTAGATAAAATCTTATAAAATTACAGTTACTCCTAGATTCTTGGAGCAAAAAAAAGCTTCCTTAAAGAATTTACATCGACATTTCCATTAATTATAAGCAAAGGTTCACTCCTAACATCTGTCCGGTCAGTTACTGCCTACTGGGAAGCATATCTAATCTCTAGTTGTACATCTTTCTTTTTAAAAAAGGGAACAAAACACCAAGCTATTGCTGACATCTTTAAAAGGCAATTAATTATTCCTCAAGTTTAAACCCAGGTTTCTCTCACCTCCCTGCTTCCCACACAATTTAAGGTACAAATTACCTTAAAAGGGGGGTGGCAGAAGGGAAACGGGGGCCATTGGTGCCCGGAAATGTACACGGGTGGAGGGACGGGTGTACGATTGAAACTCAATCATGAATTGCTTTGTGACAGTCTACCTCATGGTGATTCCATTTAAAAAAAAAAAAAGAGCTAGCATGTGAACAAAGAAAGAGGACAAGGGCCTCGGCCTGGGAGATACTGAGAGAGGTCAAAGGCTGGAGTTTGATCCCTTGAGTACAGCTGTGGAGGAAACAACCCCTCCCAAATTTTTTAATTTGAAAAGGGAGGAGTGACTCCCCAGGTAAGAATAAAGTCCAAAGTTGAAGCAGCTTAACAAAAATACTTGTAGAGCAAAGCAAAAATCCATAATCTCAGAACAAAAAAAAAAAGTATGAAAAACAACAATTTGACTCTTCGTTCCTTGGACTGCAGACTGCAGTCCTTTGCATAACTGAACGGGGAGTGCTGGGAAAAACTGGAGCAATAGGTTTCTGCACACCTGACAAAATTTAATTCAAAATCAAACGTATAATATACCCGAGGCATTTCTGGCAACCTTCACCTGAGTTGCTTTTCTCAGTGGAAAAGGGGTCATGCAAGAGTGGAGGATAAGCCACTGGTCTAACTCATTATTCACAAGTTCTAGTGAAACAGGCTTCACCTAGTACAAACTCGTCCATCTCTCACTCATACTCCTGCAGGGATGGTAGAATTTTCCTTCTCAGACTCACCATGAACGTAAATCACAAAACTTTCTTTTAAAAGTTTAACCGACATTCAAGTCAAAAACTGCATATTGGCTGTACGGTAACCAGCACGGGCCATATGAAGGCATAGCTTCATTTACCTATCAAATTATCAAATTACTAATGCAGAGCCATCACTGAACCGCCTCCTGGGGTTGGAGCTATAGGACAGTGGGTAGAGCGCTTGGGTACTTGCCTTCCCCACAGCTGACCCGGGCTCCTGGCATCCCTGAACACTGCCAGGCGTTAATTCCTGAGTGTGGAACCAGACTTAACCCCTGAGCTTCACACAGGATGTGGCCCAAAAACCAAACATACATATATGAACAATTAAAACACACACATTTCACTATCAATGCAAATCAGCACATAAAGTGAACAAACTCAGCACGTCTCTCTACTACCACAAAAGGGTCTCCATAAGACATCTCAACTGTTACAGTCAGAAGTAAGTTCTTAGCTTGGCGATGATTTGAGGTGACAACCGTGGCTAGAAAAATAAAAACGGAAGCAGAAAAATATAGATTACCCCTAAAAGTTTCTTTTTCATAAGTAGTTAATATATTTACAGTGACCTAGACAAAAGTAAACTCAATTTGAACAAGAGTCCCATTTTTAAAACACAGGCATTAAAGTGATGGCTTCAGGCCGAGCCTTAGTACGGCTTAATACTGCACACACCATGGGGGGCAGCCCTCAAGCCCCATCAGAGGTGTGGCCCCCAAAGACAAAAGCAAAATGAAACATGGTTTCAGTAAGGCCCCCTTTTCAAAAAGAGTATGTTTAAATAATTGAGTGGCTTGGGAGAAGTTATGAAATGCACTATCAAAATCTGCACAGTCAAAAATAAATCTAAAGAAGATCCTGTTAGACCCTGGAACCCTAAACCAATTAGATTTCATTACTGTTTTTGGCTTTTCGGGGAAAGAAACCTAAATTTTTAGGAGTAATCTCAACACACATTTGATAATAATAAATACCAACATGCATTCAATGCTGTGATAGATTCTGCTTATGTTCAGAGGATTTATTCATTCATTTGGTATGCCTATTTATTCATTTGGTATGCCTTTACTTAGTTTTGGGGTCCCACTTGGCAATGATCAGGTGTTACTCCTGGCTGTGCAATCAGAAACTATTCCTGGCAGTGCCACTAGGATGAACACGGGTTGGCCAAGTGCAACGCAAGCCCCCTCCTATTGCTCTGGCCCTCATTTGGCATTTAAAACAATTCACAAAATGGTTAAGTATTTCAGAGCAAAGGAAAGGAACCTTTCCTTTGGACCAGGAAAGCAGCACAGGGCCATGCTGCTGGGTCAGAGTTCCGAACCAGACTCATGCTGGGGCGGGGGCTGGAACGAGAGCACAGTGGCTGACCTGGGTTCAAATCCCAGCATCCCATATGGTCCCCTGAGCACCGCCAGGAGTAATTCCTGAGTGCATTCGCCAGGAGTAACTCCTGTGTAACACCAGGTGTGACCCAAAAAAGCCAAAAAAAAAAAAAAAAGACTGGTGCTGGGATTTAAACTCCAGAAGCCTGGGCCAGGGCCAAGGATGAGTTGCTGGGTCTGCGAGGCCCGGGGTTCAATACCAACCTGGAGGAAAAGCCTGAGTCAGGGCAAGCTCCAACCCACAGCAATGAGCATTCGGGGCCACTTTACATTTATTCCCTCCTACTGCCTGCCGTGGGAAGAGCAAGAAATTACCTGAGGACAAGCAACCTCTCAAAATACCAGATGCTTTTGTATAGATTTTATTATCTGTGAGATAACCATGCAATCTTATTATTATTGTTATTATTATTATTATTATTTTTGCTTTTTGGGTTACACCTAGCGATGCTCAATGGTTTACTCCTGGCTCTACGCTCAGGAATTACTCCTGACGGTGCTTGGGGGACCATATGGGATGCTGGGGATTGAACCCAGGTCAGCCGTGTGCAAGGCAAAAAAACGCCCTCCCTGCTGTACTATCACTCCGGCCCCTTATTTTCAAAACAGGATAAATTCCTATAGGTCATACATTTACCAATGACTAGCTTCTTCACGTGTTCTAGTATCCGTGTACAAATTAAGATCCCCTATATTTTTCTTTTACGAAAAAATAACTATAAAGAATTACACAATCCTAAGTGCTTGAATTCTGTTCCATTATAACATGTTCTACAAAGGCATTAGGGCTGGATCAATTGCACAGCGGTTGGGCGTTCGCCTTTCACATGGCCCGACCCGAGTTCGATTCCTCTGCCCCTCTCGGAGAGCCCGGCAAGCTACCGAGAGTATCAAGCCCGCTCGGCAGAGCCTGGCAAGCTACCTGTGCGTATTGGATATGCCAAACACAGTAACAATAAGTCTCTCAATGAGAGAAACTACTGGTGCTCGCTTGAACAAATCGATGAGCAACGGGATGACAGTGACAGTGACAGTAACAAAGACATTGTAAAAAGATTCTGCTTATGTTCAGAGGATTTGCTTTTCTCTAATGGGGAGAAGGGGTACAAGGTGAGATTTGAAGCTCATTCCTCAGGACTTCCTGAACGGCAGAGTCAAGGGCCACGGCTCACAGTGCTCAGTGAGCAGCAAGTACCATCACCTCACTAGATTCCGAGACGCCACGAAAGCATCTCCCCTTCACAAAGACTTAACCTTTTCAAACCATGACGTCTTCGATATGAAATGCTGTCTAGAGGGTTCCTGAGGAAGCGCACTGACTACTCCACAACTCTAGGGCTAAACAAGGTTCGGCTCTCTGAGTCCATGAGTATGTAGTGTGTTGGTTGCATGACTGAAACAGGGCCGAGATAAGGTCCGCCCCACCCCCATCCCCGCTCCTCACCCCAGGCAGCCAGGAGCCCTTCGGGCAATGCAAGCCAGCCTTCCTCGCACTACTCGCCTTCAATTAAGACTAAAATTTCTTCTCGAAAGCCTGCTTGGCCTAGGGGAAAAGATAAACTCCCCGAAAACCTTGTTTGCTCTCACTCCTGCTCCGCGTCCTCGCAGCTCTGGCCACACTCCCGGGCTCCCAGGTCTCCGCCCAGGGCTGCCTCCCAGCACTGCCCCTCACACCGCCGGGCCCCGGAACGAGCAGCTTCTCCAGAAAACCTCATTTCATTCATCATCGTTTGGAAAGGAAAGCAAGCGGCACCTTCTCCCTGTCCTGCACCATTTCCTCAGGGCCCTGGGTCATCCCAAACACCAAAGATGCGGCAGACAAGGGTCAATGCTGAGTCTGAGAGGCAGCGCTGGTGTCAAAGTGCCCCGGGATGGAAACGCATCCAGTTCAGGCTGGTTCTCCAACTGTCCCCGGCACTGCCAAGGTCAGGCTCTGGACCCGGACCCTGAACTGCCCAACTAGAGCAGGGACCTTAGAGAGAATCCTGACTTGAATACTGTGTGCAGGGCGGCTGAATGGTTGAAATAGCTCCGAGATGTTTCCCTGGCTAAGAATAAAGACTACCTAGGGAGCCAACTCTTGTTTTCCTTAACTGGCCAATGGTGAAGCTGAATTGTTATACATTGTTTCACGTAAAGTAGCAGTTTCCAAGAAGCTAGAATCCACCAGCAGAGACTGGTTCGGACTCATCCTTAGCTCTCAGCGCCCCCCCCCTACTCTCTCCATTCTGACTTGAACCTCTCTGTATGCTCTCGTAGTAACGTTACTACAGAACATGAACACACTTGACACATATCTCTAATCATCTGCTTTTGCATTTTAACACATGGACTTGATTCCCACTGAATTCCAACTTTCCCTCGTTCCTGGGAGCATACACAGAGGATTCGGACATTGCCTGAAATTTTTCCACCTCACAAGTATGGAATGCTAATAAAGTCTGTTCAGCTACTTATTTTTAAGACAAACTAGCGCATTTATACTTGATTAACATAAGAATGGTGCCAGCATAATAAAAAGTCATATGACCTTTACACTTTTCTAGTATGTCAGTTACGTTAAGGAGGAAAACTTAGCAATATATATACAAAAGGCTGTGAGGTCAAAAAAGCTGGAATTCTACAAGTAAGTTCATTTCTGTAGTGCCCGATTTTTAGTGGTTTTAGGAACTGCTACACGTGCCATTTAATTAAGTAATCTGGGTTTAAAAATGTAAGTGCAGTATAGATCAAAAGGGATGAAGATACTTCCTACTGGCTTACAAACTCATGCATATTTATTTTATCCTTCGGTTATCATTACTTTGTTGCTTCATTGCCCCCAGCTTATCCACAGAGAGCTTTTCCACTGAAATTATCTCCATTATATGCTTGTGTTTGCCTGGCACTATAAGACACAGAGGTTTATCTTATACACAACCTGACCTAATCTTAGCATTAGCCATTTCTTCAAAGGAGCCCTGGCTCTAACCTGCAAAAGGACATTAAAATCCAAGATACAAGTACTAGTTTGTTACTGGGATAACACTGCCATCTCATTTTAGACCATCTCATTGACAAGAGTAAGGAAATGTGCATATATATATATATAGATATATATGTGCATATTAAGCCCCTATATATGCACATACATCAGTATTTCTAAATATATAACCAGCACAACGCGTAGGGCGTTTGTCTTGCTCGCAGCCAATCTGGGTCCAATTCCTCTGCCCCTCTCGGAGAGCCCGGCAAGCTACCAAGAGTATCCCACCCGCACGGCAGAGCCTGGCAAGCGACCCGTGGCGTATTTGATATGCCAAAAACAGTAACAAGTCTCACAATGGAGACGTTACTAGTGTCCACTAGAGAGCACATTAATGAGCAACGGGATGACAGTGACAGATTAAGCTGAACAAGTTCATTGGACAGCTCCAACTATAATACATTACCACAGGGATTATTCTCACCTGTCTCCTTTGCCTATTTGTAAATTCTGTCCAATAATAAGAAACTTGGGTCACGTGGCCCACCATCCACTTAGTGACCTATTAAATTCTAGCTTACACATACAACAATATCAGCACCGGTATAAAACGTTATCAGCTGAGGCTCAATGCTCAAGTCATTTCTTCTCTCTTGAATTTTATAGACTTCACTAACTTCCAGAGTCAGAGGCCAGCATCATTCCCTCCTCTGAAGTTGTTTGGTACACTTGTAACACAGTTAAAATCGTCCTGTCAATCTGCTATCATCGGATTTGCCCTTACTCGCTCTTTACGCCTTAATGCTCTTAAACTGGTAAGTAATCAAGCATCCACAATTTACCATACTTTCTTGGTCCTAAAAAATTCCCAGTGCAGCCCTATTTCACCCTCTCCTCGGCCTGAACAACCGTTCATCCTTTTCTCATCTCTATGGTATTTTGACTTTTCCAGGGTGCCATTTAACTGAAAGCATACCATAAACAATCTTTTCAGACTGAGTTCTTTCACTGTGCAACAAACGTGCATACTTACCATATTATATGCATATTTACAGGTATTTATGTACTTATAGGTCTCCGGATCTATGCGTATCTGAAGGGACACAGAGCTCACTCGTTCCTTGGTATCATGAATGGATTTATGCCCCCATGCTGGGCTGATCAGTTTATGCACCTATGCCTTTGGTGATTAGGAGAAACATTTCTATCAACATTCACATGCAGGTTTTTGTGCGGGCATAAATTTCAAGTCAGCTGTGTAAATACCTAGGAGCTATGTTTAGCTTTGCTCAAAACTGCCAAGCCATCTTCCAAAGTAGCTGTATCGGTTTGCACTGCCACCAGCAGTGTCCGAGAACGCTCACACACCGCTGCCCGCCATCCTCAACACCAACTGGCACTATCAGCCTTTCTTTGGATTTCGATTATTCTAAAGATACATGAAAGTGGTCTAAGGTTCAGGCTGTATCCTGAACGGGATTTTTAATTTTGAATAAACAGCTGTCAGGCACTCACACCTCTAAGGAAAACCTAACCCCAGGACTTAAGACTATGGAGAAGGTCTAGTTTATGGCTGTGACACCAGTGGGCGATATCTGAGCTTCTATTTCATTAGGCCTGTTATTTCTGCGGTGTTCTGCAGGGCTCTTATCAGCGCTGCATGGCTTCTAAGCAGCCTAGACCAGCTCTATTTTTTCCCCATACTCTGCTATCCCCATGCTCAATTTTGCAGAAAACATGAGGATTTTCCCAGCAACATGTTTTTTTTTTGCTTTGGGGATTTTTGTGTGTGTGCTTTCCTGCTTGTTTTAGGAATCTACTTCATGGGAGGAACTCAGTGAATATGTATAGGTAGATACATGGTTTAAAGGGTCAACAGAAGGATACTAGGGATCACATAGAAAGGCGTACCGCAGGAGAATTCTCTCACCTCCCAAACACAGGGAATGCGTGACACTGGCTAAATCGATGCACTAGGGTCACCTAGAGGAAACCAGAAGTCCAACACATCTCTGAGGCAGTCACATGCAGACCCCATGACTACCAGGAAAGTCGCTCAGGCAGACAAGAATTGGGCTTTTTCTTGGGTTTCCCAGGCTCCTTCTGGGGCTTCCCACTGGCCATGCTCAGTTAGAGGCCCAAGACCTGAGAAACTGGCTCATCAAGCCAGTGGGGTTCCATCGCCCTTCTTTTGTTCATGGGTTTTTTTTTTCCCTAACAACTATTTTTTGGTATCATGTAGACATGCAAACACCTTCTAGGAAGCACCTCTTCTATCCTTTCCTCTTTCTGAAACTTCACTTCTATACTTCCTCTTCGACATCAAAAGAATGCTGGGGCTGGCGCGATAGCACAGCGGGTAGGGCGTTTGCCTTGCACACGGCCGACCCAGGTTCGATTCCCAGCATCCCATATGGTCCCCTGAGCACCGCCAGGAGTAATTCCTGAGTACAGAGCCAGGAGTAACCTCTGAGCATCGCCAGGTGTGACCCAAAAAGCAAAAAAAAAAAGAATGCTAGCCACCTTGATTCTGGTAAGTTTTTCCTTTTTTTCTCCTTCAGATTGACTTACACATGGTAAGCATTTAAAAACACTTAAAAAAAAAAATCTGGCTTCCCTCATAAACCTTTCTTCGGTCACGGCCAAACAGCAAAAGTACAGTCAATGCACCTTACTTCCTGTCCTAGGCAGCTGGCCTCCGCTGAATCTCGTCCAACAATTCTTGCAAATAGCCACCAGGATGAACCGATGACGTCAGCAGAGGTCTCCCACTGCTATCAACAATCTTGTCACATTTCATGATTCACTCGGAGGTTTAGGTACACGACTCAACTGCAATTCCACCTCTCTTGCTCTGCCACACACGGTCACGTTCTGCCCTCCAGTCTCCCATTACAAACTGGTCTGTGTCCATACCTGTCTGCACCCCTCCCATTATTCACAGGAATAGTATGTACTCCTCTCCCTTCACAGGACACCATCTCTGCGCTGAACCACATTCCCGCCCCCCTTTGTGCAGGCGGCATTTTCATCCTTCCCCTCTTGTCCCTCTTTTCCTCCTCTTAGTCTGTGTCCCAAAAGTATGTGTCCTAAAATTCTCCGCCTCTAACTGTCAATAACGCACTGGGGTTGGCGAGGAGTATAATGAACTTCTTTGTGACTTGAAGGTAGTAAAAACTGGTATTCTTACTCTCCCTTTTGTTTAAATATATTCAATTTGTCGACATTTATTAGGATGACATACCTTGGAGTACCTTCACACTCTCATCTAATTTATATCATTTCACCCACACGTACAATTAAAAAGAGACTTACTTATAAATAATACAGAGATCTCTTAACACAGTACCTTACAAATGACTTTTTAAGGGTAATTCTGACAATGTGATTTTCATCTCATACACTGACATCAGAAGCTGATCTCCAGGAAAAACCTAAGTCCACCATCAGCCTTTAAAATAAACAATCCCTTCCTGAACCTTCCTTCATCCTCTTTCAGGGAATCTTTAGCTTTTTTTTTCTTTTAAATACTCCTCAGAGGTCATTGATATTCACTATCCTTTGTGTTTTGGGGTCTTCTATTTACTCAGCTTTTTGTCCCCATCATTCGGTTAAAACTGATTTCCCGAAGGTCACAATGATCCAATTTCTAAACCCAGTGGATATCATTTTCTGTCCACCTCACTAGGCCTAGCTGCTGCCTCCGAAAGGCTACTTCCTCACTTCTGATCCCCTCTGCTCAGCTTCTGTAACACCACCGTCTCCTCTGTCCAGTTACCTAGTGGGACCCCCTCCAGTCTTTTAATGGAGCGATGGCACCTCGGGTAGGTCGTCTGCCTTGCACGGAGCCAACCCGGGTTCGATTCCTCCGACCCTCTCGGAGAGCCCGGCAAGCTACCGAGAGTATCCCGCCCACACGGCAGGGCCTGGCAAGCTACCCGTGGCCTATTCGATATGCCAAAAACAGTAACAAGTCTCACAATGGAGACGTTACTAGTGTCCGCTGGAGCAAACTGATGAACAACAGGACAGTGCTACAAATTAACAATGGTTCTGGTTTTTTTTCTGAGTACCAACAAACCCAATAGGAGACTCCCAAGATCTAGAGCTTGCCCCCAAGTTAGGTAACTGAAGTGATATGGCCCTCCCTAGGAGGCATTACATACTCTCCCTGCTGAAAGAAGTGGGGCCCAGAGAAAGACATCACGTACACCACAGCTAGCCCCAACACCCTACAGCTGCTCTCACAGGCCAGCACACAGCCTACGAATGAAGGCCGCCGATTCACACCACAGCAGACAAAGCAAACTAACCAGTCCCATCTAAGCACCAGGGCAATTAGTGAGGCCTATCCGGTAAATCTTTTAGGAATCTGAAATAGAAAGAAACAGATAAGTGAGGGGAGTGAGGAAAGAAAAGGAAGAGAAGAGGGAAAACCAGAGCCATGTCACTGGGGTTTGTTGCTGTTATTCTGTTAAACAGCAGAACCAAAGGAAAAGTCATGAAATCCAGATGCTGGGAGTCATCAGTCACTTACTATTGAGGACTTCTTTCACTTTTCCTGGTTTTCATGAAGAATGGTCATTTGGCTATGATTGCCAGATTAACTCTAAATATATATATAAAAAAATACACCCCTGTAATTATTTGATACATGATTCATCGTTAAAAAAAAAAAACAACAAAACATCAAGAGTCAGAAAAACTGAAGCATTATCCTTGATTTCTCTGTCAGCGCCACTTTGAAACATGTCACAAGTGTCTGTTCTTCGCAACCCAAAGCACTGACCTTATTTCTCAAGCTCTCTGCCGCAACAGCCTTCTAAATGAGTTTGCTATTTCCAAGTCTGTACCCATTAAATCCATTCTCCATTAGTTGTGTAATTTGACAAAAATGAAAATATGAGCAAATCACTTCCTATTTAAAATCCTCTGGTCATTCATCTCCTGCAGAATAAGATCAAGTTAAATAATTGATAAGGCCTCTCAAAAATCTCTTTGTCACATCTCAACTTCAACAACCCAAAATTGCTTGCAGATGCATACACATCCTCTCCTCTATCCTTTTCCCTTCGGCTTCTTCCCTTGTGGTTTCAAAATCTCCTCTTCCTTGAACCTGGGCGTTTCTTAAGACTTATCCCTCTCTTCATTCCCTCCAAAATTTTGTCCCTAACCCCACCAACTTTCTCTCCTCCACCTCTCATCTTCCACAGTGCTCTCTTGAAACACTTCCTTTAGGGTACTCACTTTTTCATGTCCCTGAGCTCTGTCCACTCAAAGGCACTATTTACCCACCCCAGTGCCCAGACAGAACCTGGCAGACACACACTGAAGCTTGCAGACCAAAAGAATAAACAGAGAGCAAAACATCGACAAAGTATTGAGTAGAATCTCTTTACTGCAGCAGTTGCTCAATAAATTACCATCACTAAATTACCATCACCACCGTGTTTCCTGTAACTGTGATGACAGACTCAGTTCCTTCGATTTCCTGCCATTTTCAAGCTAAATTTGCCCCAAATTTTGGATTCCTGGGAAAAGTTCAGTTTGGTTTTTGAATTCTTTAATGTTTAACTTTCATAGTCACCATCCTATAAGAGATCATTTGTCTTGATGGGCAGTCAAGTATCTGCAGAGAGGTGCAAGATACTAGATAAGCAGGTATATTTAGGAAGCATTTGAGGCCTGCTGACTGGTGATAGTAAGAGTAAGGGTGTCAGGCACAGAAAAGGTATCACCTAACCTACTCACCTAAACCAACCTGTTAAGTTAGACACAATAACACTTTATAGAAATGCAATGCGTTGCATCTTATTATTTACAATTGTTTATCTCCTGTTTCTTTGAAGCTGCCCTACAGCCAAAGCATCTGCCCTTTTTTGCCGCATTAGCAAACTCCAGGTAACATTCAACACACCACACCACCCCCTGCCGGAAAGGTAACTTATACTTTTCAGGTCAACAACTTAGGTCAGGGACGTAGCTCAGAGGTGGAAGCATCTGCCTCGGGTGTGTGAGGCCCTGCATTTGAGTCTCCGCACTGCCCAATAATGAAAAAACTATTCTAGCATGCTTCATTCCCATAAGAAAGTATTCTAGCACGCTTCAATCTGGACTCAACCATTCCCCAGTTCTGGGTGTCTAATTTCTCATCCTTTTACTTTATAGATTTCTGTCTGTTTCTGTCTCCATTTCCTGAATAAACCATCTTATTAAAATTTTATTTCAAAAGTCAACAATTCTCCAAAAGTTTAAATGACACCACTGGGTTTTATATATCTGAAATAATTAAGTTGCATATATTTAAAAAAAAAAAGCAGTACAGGTAGTGGCAATAGCGCTAAATTTAGATTTCCATGAAAATGTGTTTCCAATCCTGGCTTACTTGTGACTGGGGAAAAAAATCTAAGTTCCAGGTGCTAACACTTTTTCACAATCCAAACGGAGGATTTCACCATCAATTCTCCGTGCTGCTTGTCCACCAACTGTACACATACACACTAAGGTGGGGGGGAGGGGGGTGAAGTACAACAAAACACTGTAAGGAAACCAAACTGATACTTTCACAAATAAGCCATCTGTAATGGGAATACTGAGGCTAACCCAATCCACGATCACAGCAAGCTCTGAATTGCAACAGCAATAAAGCTTGAAAATGATCACAGTTTTACTTACTCAAGGCTGACAAAAGATTTAAAAATAAAAAGGAGCATATCCCTGAAGGTTTCCATAGTTGGTATAAGGCTGCTACGCGCAAAGTCTTCTTACAATCCGAACTCACGGCAGACAAATTGTACTAATTCCTCTGCAGGCCAATCATCTTTGCTGCATGGCCGGCTTGCCTAATAGGAATCCCTTTGGATCTCGTAAAAAGTGTTTCCAAAAACAACACTACCAACTCAGAAGAACATCGTAAAAAAAACGTTGTACACGTAAAAACGTGGAGAATTATGCTCCACGCAAAAGCAATCAAGAATTTCTATCTCAAACTTGTAAGGAAAATCCTCTGGAAAGTATGTATCACTGATGTTCTTAAATAGAGTAACATGTAGAGGCACTTCACAGATACTCTTTTGCTTCCTATGAGGGGAGGGGAGCGGTGGGCATACCTCCTGGTGGGCTCTGGACCATATGGCGTGTTGGGGTTCCAGCCCACACCAGCCCCACGCGAGGCAAGTACCTGACCTGCGGTACTACCTCCCAATTCGGTAGATAATTGTTTTTAATGTGAAGTGTCTGAAATTGTGCAGATAAAGCTAGTGCAACACAATGATAGGCCAAAATACAAGTCTTTCTTCTTTCGTGACTTCAGTGCCGTATTACCCATTACTTAGGACACATTCCCTTGGTGCCTTTGCTCCCTAAAAGTTGCCCAGTCCATTTGCTCCACTCAGAAGACACAGAAAAACAGTAGGAATACACACACACATACACACACATAGAGGAGGAAGAGGCAATGAAAGGTGAGAAAGAGACTGTGACGAGGGAAAAGGGAGAGACAAAGGGAAAGAGAAAAAGGAGGAGAAAGGATGACAACAAAATCTGTTCTTCCAGAAGCAATGGTTTATATTTTTAAGAGCTGTACCCAGAAAGTCAATCTTAGTATTACACAACAGAACGCAAGAGAGGCCAGAAGGAAAAATAACTAAGAGAAATATCATAAATATTCCAAACGCCAAACCAATTTCACTGAAGCACACACACTTTTCTCTGACCCATATCATTAAATTTAGGTAAGACTGCTCAAGGCACGTCACCGTGCTAAATAAACTATAATCAAAGATCTTGAGTATTATAAAAATTCAGGGCTGGCAATTTCCTCACCAGCCATCCAGATCAACTCATCACAAGCAGAATCTGAGGTCCTTCCCTGTCAGGTCACCATCCCCCAGATTCACAGTGATTGCAGGAATCCAAAGGTAGGATTCTTTGTTCAATGATCATCCGCATCTTTTGCCCCTGATTTTACGTGGTAAGAATTAACCATCAAATAAATGTAAAAGAAAGTTTTGTCAAGCCCAGCAAAAGCATTTAGTCAGATCAGAAGCAATTACTTCATAGCATAGCACTGTGCACATGAATTTCCTCTTGAATTTACAGCCTTCACAGAGCATCAATAAAATGTCCAAACTTAAGGGAAAACAAAAGTCCGATATTCTGAAAATCTCAGCCATCTAATTAAGGAATATAACCGTTAAAAATTGAAAGCACCTCCCTAGATCTATGGGCTAAAAATAAGGAATATTCAACAAGGGCTATTTTTGTGCACAATTCCTTGCAGCCAAATCATCTGGTAGGTTCCTATTGCCTTTCTCTTTTCCGATTAAACAGTAACTTATTTATCAAGGCTCTTCTCAAATTTCAGGCATGGATACTTTAAAAAAACTAACCACAATGTTGCTTATAATCTCTCTATACGAGTCACCAAAATCTGAGCGCGACCCTCCTCGCTGTAGCCAATCCAAATGAGGCTGCTTTGAATGCAAGAGCTCCTGCTTCAGGTCTGGGGCCTAAAAAAACAGCGCATTTGTCTCCAGAAAGACCGGTACATTCGATTCCTAACCCCCCCCCCCACACACACACACAAACACCCGACCACCCTTAACACAACACAGACACCTCCTCCCACCTAGACCAGAAAACTTGCCAACATGTTGTTCCTTCGGGCTAAGGCTTAAAAAAAAAAAAAATTGCCCATCACAGTTTGTCATTTGCACACAGATGTGTTTCAAGCTTTGTTTTAAACCGAGGAGAGGTGTGGGAGAAGGAAGACACGGTCCAGGGTTGGCTCTTTTTTTTTTCTTCCCTCCCACCCCCATCCCCAAGCTGCAGATGTAAATATAAGCCAATTTGGTTTAGGATTCTATATATGTGTGTGTGTGTGTATAGCACATATATACACATAGATACGCACATATGTGTAAATATAAATATATATATAAATCCTTGTTTTCCACCAGGCGTCACCTAATGCCAACACACAAACAGAGGCACGTCCAACCCCCGAGCGCCCTCCTGCTTCCTCCCGGTTCGCGCCCAGAGCAACACCCCGGCGGCAAACTTGGGCCGCGGGGTCCCGGCTCTCCTTCCCCGGGCCCCGGGCCCCGGGCCCCTTCCCCGGGCGCGGCGACCGCCGCCTCCGACCCCCGGAGCCCGGGGCGAGGTGGGGGCGGGGGAAGAGAAGGCCGGGCGGGGGCCCCGCAGCACCTGGAGAACAATGTAGCCCACCTCGGCGGCCGCCGCGGGGTCGGGACGGGGGCAATCTGCGGGACCCCCCCTCCCCGCCCCTGCGCCCGGCTCCAGGACACCCCCCACCCCGCCACCCCGGGCGCCTGGGGCTGCTGCTGCTGCAGCCGCTGCCCTCGCTGGCGGCCCCGCGCGCCGCGCCGCCCCGCACCACCCCCCGGCCGGCCGCCCCCCGCACCTTTGTAGTGCACCCGCAGATTGTTCTGCGACAGGCCGATGTAGCTGAACTTGTCCTTCGGGCTCCAGGAGCGCGGCAGCGGCGTCTCCTGCTCGTCCACGGCCGGGTAGAGGCGCTTGAGGCGGCGCTGCAGCTCCTTCTCCTGCTCGTTGAGGGCCGAGTCGCCGTGCGGGAAGGGGGCCGCGCCGCCCGCCGCCGGCAGGCCCGGGGCCGGGGCGCCCCCGCTGGGGCCGGGCCCCGCCGCCAGGCCGGGGGGCGCGGGGGGCGCGCTGGCGGGGGCGGCGGCGGCCGCGGCGGCGGGCGGCGGCGGCGGGGGCGGGGGCGGCGGCGCGGCGGCGGCCGGGGGCGGCGGCGGCGGCGGCGGGTGGAGCAGCAGCGCGGCCGCCGCGGCCCCCAAGCCGCCGCCCGAGGAGGAGCCGCCGCCGCCGCTGCCGCCGCCGCCGGGGGAGCCGGCCGGAGAGGAGCCGGCGCTGGCGGCCGCGGGCGCGGGCAGGACCACTCCGGAGCCGGGGGCCACGGCCGCCGGCGGGGGCGGCAGCTGCTGCTGCTGCGGCTGCTGCGGCTGCAGTTGGTGCTGCTGCGGCTGCTGTTGCTGCTGCTGCTGCTGTTGTTGTTGTTGCTGCTGCTGCTGTTGCTGCTGTTGCTGTTGCTGCTGCTGCTGCTGCTGCTGCTGTGCCGGCGGCGGCGGCGGCGGCTGCCCGGACATCCCGGCCGCGACTCAGCCTGCGGCCACCTCCTCCTCCTTCTCCTCCTCCTCCTCCTCCTCTTCTCTCCTTCCTCCTCCGCTGCGGCCGCCGGCACCGAGGCGCCCAGTCCGCCCGCCCCGGAAGCAGGCGGCGGGCCGCGCGCCCGGGGTGAGAGAGCGCGACGGTTGGGGGGTCTCGGCGGCCGCCGAGTGCGCGTCGGGCCCGGGGAAGGACCCCCGCGAGGCGGCGCGCGGAGCCGGGGGGGGGGGGGGGAGCAGCGGGGGGGGCGGCGGGCTGCCGAGGCGGGCGCGCGGCTCGGGAAGGCAGGAAGGCGCGGGGCCGGCCGCCGCGGCCGCTGCTCTCGCGGCTGTTTCCCGGCGGGCGGGCGGGCGCGAGACGCTGCGCGCGGGCGGCGCTGGGCCAGGGGGCGGGGACGGAGGCGCGCGAGCGGCGCGAGGGGCGGGGGCGCGCGGCGGCGGCGGCGGCGGCGGCGGCGGGGCGGGGGGCGCGCGCGCGCGCGGCGGCCGCGGCTCCCGAGGGTCCCGCACGGACGAGCGCCTCTGGCGGGCCGGGCGCGGCGTGTCCTCGCGCGGGGCCTCTCCGGGCGTCCCGGCCTCCGCCCCCTCCCTCCCCCTGCTCCCTCCCTCCCGGGCCGGCCGCCGCTCCCCGCGCCCCGGAGAATCTCCTCCTACTTTTACTTCTTTTTGTTGTCGACGCCCCACCTCCACCCCGGAGGGCTCCCGCTGGAGCGTCGGGCCGGCTTCGCGCCCAGGCGAAAGTAATCGAGCCCCGCTGGGGCCGCCGCCAGCCCGGCCCGTGGGCGCCCCCGGAGCGCGCGGGGCGGGGGCAACGGCCGGCCCGGTCGGGGGTACGGGGGGCGGGGGCGCGGAACGGGCTGAGTGGTCCTCACCCAAAATCCCCCACCCACCCCACCTCGGGGGGTCTGGCGAGTGCTCCGCGGGTGGCTCCTCGGGCTGGCCCAGGAGGTCGTGCCAGCGCGCAGGTACCTTCGGAGGTGTCCGCACTTGGGCCCCCTTGGCGCTGTCAGGTGGGGCAGCGGGAGCCGTTTCTAGAGTCACGCCCCCGCCTCCCCTTTAAAGTAGTGACCGGCGTCCTGAACTTCAGGGGGACTGAAGTGAACTTGCAGCGGTGGACGGTGTCACCTTTGCGCTGGCACGTCTTCGGAGCTGGGGAGCGTGAGCGGCACGGATGCCAGGCTGCTGTGCGTGGCCGGGCGAGGGCTTCTGTCGACCTCAGGACCCTTTCTGGACTCGCTAGCCTGCACAACAGGCCTCTTTGTTAGGCAGCAGAGAATTGTGCCCGTTTTGGGGGTGTGTTTTTTTTTTTTGAACGAGGAGATATTTCACTGAGGTCAGCAGAGTCAAAAAATAGGACTTCCTCCTCTGCCAGTCCCCATGGACGGATGGGCCTCGACGTGTCCACTGTTGAACCCTCTCACCCGGTCCAGCGAGCACCCACTGTAATTCAATGCAGGCGACCCTTACCTTAGCCTGCGGCAAAGTGGCACTTTACATGTGCAAAGTAAAATGATCTGAATTCTCAGGAATCTATTCTTCGCTTCCAAAGATAGGATGGTAATAGTTCGGCCAAAAAGGCAAGGAGTGTTTTTGCTGAATAGGGAATTATTTATTTTGTCTTGAAAAGGGCAGGTAAATAGTAATTTAATTGAAGGCCCTCGGTGTCTGGCCAAAACTAATAAAGTCATTCAGGCTAATTTTTCCCCTCAATTACCCAAACAACTAGATACCCTGTTGTTCTTTAATAAAAATGCCTGACAATTCTAACTACTGTCTGATGTGGTTTATCATGATACTGCATTTTACGTTACCTGATGTCATTGCATTTAAATTGTTCTGAAACTTTCCTTCTTCTTACAGTTATATTGAGTTAAATGCAAGTCAAGTCCTACTTAAATGTTGGCTAGCCATGATGGAATAAAATGGGCTCCAAGCCTCATCAAACTTCCTGGAAATAATCAAGGTTTTATTTATGAAGCTGTACTTCTTCCTGTCAGCACCCTTGGAAGCCATTTAGAGCTTTTTATGTTTTAGGAGGGAATAGAATTATCTGAGATTTCATCAGAAGCTTTATTTTAGAGGAGGGAGCCATGTGCCTTCCAAATAAGCCCGATAAATGGGCAACTTCATTTGTGGGGAAGATGCTGTGAAATGACTACTTTCTTCCACCAATAGGCAAAGGACCTAGTTCTTCTAGAAAGCAGCAGAGTTAGTGATGGAAATGACATCAAGGTCATTTGGTGGTCCTTGGTAGTCCCACCAAAAAAAGTCAAAGTCACATGACGCATCTAAAATGTGTTAGACTTGAAGGTACTTGGTAAGAAGTATTGACAGATGAAATGTGGGGCATACTGAAAGTCCAGAGTGAAGGAAGCACCTGTGCCACCCTCTCTGTGGAGTGGGCCCCCCCAGCCCCAGCCCCTACACCTCTCCCTTCCACCTTTCTTTGTCTTGGGGGGGAGGGAGGTTTTGGTTTTTGGTTTGGGGACCACACCCAGCCGTGCTCAGGGATTACTCCTGACTGCACTCAGGAATATGCTCCTGGCGGTGCTCAGGGAACCTTATGGGGTACTGGGGATCAAATCCAGGTCATTCCCCACATGCAAGGCAAATGCCATAGCTGTGTACTATTACTCCGACCTCCTGTGATGTCTAAAAAGATGCTCACCAATAAGAAAAAGGCACCCCTTGCTACAGTGGCTCTTAAGCCCAATTTCAGACCCTATTCTGCTAAACCTCCCGCATAGTACAATTTAGCCTCTCAAAAGTGTGGTTTGGGGGCCAGAGAGAGAATGCAGCAGGAAGGGTGCTCGCCTTACACACATCTGACCCAAGTTCAATCCCTGGCATCACACATATGGTCCCCCAAATATGCCAGGAATGATTCCTGATCACAAAGCCAGGCATAAAGCCCTAAGCATCACAGAGTGTAGCCCCAAAAACAAAAATGAACATGTGTTTTTTGGGAAAAAAAATGATTGTGATGCTTTAAATGACTATACAACACCTAATAATTGCACCTCACCCAAATCATTACCAAAATGACCTGAAGGAAAACTCAGAAGAGGTTCCTCTAATAGATAATTAGAATGCATAATTGAAAGTAAATTTTTATGAGGAAGGTATTGTACATTGAGGCATTGAAAAAAATCTACTAACTGTGGAGTTGCCCATTCTCCTTTTGATGCTTGTGTTTTCATTCTTGTACTAGTATCATATTATTTGCAGTAACAAACAATAGGCACTAACTCTGACTTTTTTAAGCAGAAGATATTTGAGAAAATATTGCATTGTCAGAATCAGCCAGAAGGCTGCAAACAGCCAGGCAGGTAGACTGGGTAGGCTGAAAATACGCTTTGTATGCGGGAAGCCTGGGTTAGATCCTTGGCCTCACATGGTCCCCTAAGTACTGCTGGGGGTAGCCTTGAAGGCACAGCATAAAGTCTTTAGCACAAGCATTGAACCAGACACATTGAGTCATCCAGCCCTGTTGCCAGAAATGGCCCCTGGGAATTGTTTGGGAACCCTTATTTCTCTCCCTGCAACCAAAAAAAAAAAAAAAAAAAAAAGCTTGGACCAAATGAGGCCAGGCCACCTCAGTAAGTTGGCCAAGGACCCAACACCACCCACAGCATCTGCTGATACCTCCTCTACCATCTGGATTCTCACCTCTGCCCACAGTGTTCTCATCACTCACTTTCGAAGTCGGCCAATCCTAGGTTGCATGTCAATGTTAGGGGCTACCAGTGAACAGAGATGCTGAACTTATCCTCGGGGTGGGTACCAGTGAACGGATACTGAAACTACCCTCTGGGTGGGCTGGGTGGGTACCAGTTGACAGAGATGCCAGCTTACTCTCTGGGTGGGGATCAGTGAACAGACAGACCAGCTTGCCCCCAGGGTGGGAATACTCTGACCAGAGAGGGCCTGATCCCTTCCAACATCCTCCGATATGCATAGAGTACTATATATGGCATCATTTTCTACCCAAGACATGACTTGAAAAAAAGAAAATATGAATCCTACCAGGAAAACAGCCATTGGTGCCAAAAAGCTGAGGATTTTCCACCACCCAGAAGAGGATTCCACACTAGAAGAGGCAGTTTTAGTAAATCACCCTGATAGTGCTCTAGATACCAGAAAATGTGAAGCCCATCTGCCTCGACCAGTTACATATTGCTTCTAGGTGTCAGAAAATGTGATGCCCCATGCTGTGTTAGTTATGTCTTGCAGTGCTACAAATTATTCTTACTGGCTTATAAGACCAGTTACTATTACATGCTTTCTGTGCTACTGCCGTCTGGCTGGGTCTTCTGCCTTTGCTCATTCTGGGTGTCAGCTGGGGCTACGGTCTTCTCGGCTCAGGACTCAGAAAGGCTGTGCTCAGGCCCGGTCAAGAATTCTTAGCAAGATTCCATTCAGAGGGCGCCATTGGATTCAGGACCCCGGTTCCTTGCTGAGTTCCTTGTCTGAAAAGGCCCCCAGCCCTAACCAGCTGGGTCTCACCAACACGTCAGCAGGCTTTATCAAAGTGGACACGTCAAGGAGGTTCAATTCCCCAAACTATGGCCCATGAGCACTGCGCAAAGTTACTCCCACCTCGTCTCACCCCCAAATTGAACACAAAGGATGCAAGCCAAGAAAGCATTCGAATAGAAGGCACAGTCTTTTGAAACTAAACACAGGAATAAAATCCTATCACTGTGATTCCTGATGCATTTGTTTAAGTAAACCGACTTATTCAAAAGATGACCCACGTACACAAAGACCTAAAGGCTAGAATTGTGCAGCCATCTTTTAAAGCTGAGTGTCACTGCAATTTTCAGTGGTGGGGGCGAGGCATTGCACGTGCCACACACAGAAAATGTATCTTCCAGACCAAGGAATGGCAAACATTTTCTGAATGACAGGGGTAGTAACTGTTTCAGGCTTTGTGGACCATATGGGACCTGCTGAAACAGCTCAGTTTTGCTAATGTGGGTGCAGAGCAGCCATAGACAACACAGCCAGAAAGCGTTCACCCACAGCAACGCAGTCTGAGAAATGCATCACTGGGCAATTTTGTCATCGCGTAAATGCGACATTAGCAGTACATTTGTACACATATGGGCACAGTGAGAAACTCAAGATTGGGGTTGGAGAGATTGTACGGCAGGTAGGGTGCTAGCCTTGCAAATGGCAGACCTGGATTCAAACTCCAGCACCCCAGCTGATTCCTGTGCCGCCCCACTGCCGTTCCCCCCTCCCCCCACACACACGCTCCTTGCTGCAGCATTGCCTGGAGTGATTCCTCAGTACAGAGCCAGGAGAAATCCCTGATTGTCACTGGGTATGACAAAAAAAAAAAAAAACCAGCAACAACAAGCAAGAATAAATAACACACACATGCAGCTATTTCTATATTCCCAATGGAAAACCACCCTGAAAGACAGGGTGAGTAGCGCTGTACCAGAAGGGGAGAGAGAAGGAGGAGATTATGAGCAATGTGGAGGGATCCAGGTACTCTGGTGGTAAGCCCAGGACAGCAGTACTGCACGGATAAAACAGTAATACTGGTCTATCATTTAAATATAAAATATTTGTTTAAAAAAAGAATACCCATCTAAAACTAAAGCTGCTGTCATAAAAAAATGTTATATCACTAGGTGATTAAAATTTGGGGACCACTATCCTATACAAGGTCCATCGTTGAACTGTCATTATGCAGCACTTTATAAGCCATGTAACTGTGTTTCAATAAAACTTTATCTACAAAATTAGGTAGCAAGCTGCATTCGGCCTACAGATTGTGCTTTGTGATCCTGTTTATCAACATCTCTTATAAACTAGTCTCAACTCAGGCTGGAGTGATAGCACAGAGGGTAGGGCATTTTTGCCTTGCATGCGACCGACCCGGGTTCTAGTCCCAGCATCCCATATGTTCCCCCGAGCACCGCCAGGAGTAATTCCTGAGTGCAGAGCCAGGAGTAACCCCTGTGCATTGCTGGGTGTGACCCAAAAAGAAAAAAACAAAACAAACAAAAACAAACAAATAAAAAACCTAGTCTCAACTCTTAAACCACAAGTATAAGTCATAAATCAGTGAAATTTCAGGAGTGAGCAAGTTTTCTTTATTACCAACAATGGGCACTGCACCCTAGAATTCTGCGTGCCTTACACGAATAGAGCCAGGCTATTTCTGCAGCTAATGTGTGGCAGTTTGACTGGAGGGCAAATTACTGATCAATGGTAAGAGACCATGGCAGGAAAGAGCCCAGCTTCAGCATTTAAGAAGCACCTATTACATATGAAACCCTGCTCGGGTTCAGGGCATCGAGTAAGGGAAAGAAGAAAAAGTAATTACAAAGACAAACAAGGAAGTATGAAAACTGGTTCGGTCTTGTTTTGAGTGAATTGGATGGAGCTGAAGAGGCAAAATGAGGATGCAAAGGATACAAGATTAAAATGGGTTTGCTTCTCATACCCGATTGGGGATTCTCCTAGTTTGGTCCAGCTTCTGTATTCTGAACAAGTATCCTTCCAAGGAATGCCAAGGTGCTGTTTGCTGGACCCTGCTATGAATGGCAGGAGCTTAGAGAAACAGCAGATGCCCCAAAGTTGTTCCATTTAAATTAATTCTGTATGCTTTATTAATCTGTTCTAGATGAATCTGAGCAAAAATGGCAATTTCGGCTTGACAAATCTGAGCTAATGACTTAAATTAATGTACCATCCTTCTCCCAATTTTCCTTTAATTTTTTTTCTTGTTTTCTCTTTTACTTGCTTTCGATTTTCTTCGACTTGTCAAAATTCACCTACTTTTTTCCAAATTGATTTCTAGGTTGCCTCTTTCTTGTATCTTTATATTGACAGAGAAGTACATTCTAAGTGGAGAACAGTCAGAGAAATGCAATGAAGGTGCCTGTAGATGTAGTGTGCGGGGAAGACTTCTCCCTGTGTCTACACCCGGTGGAACCAGAAGTCTCAGGAGTCTCTTGGATATAGACATTAATCCCCTTCCTGAGGACTCCATTCTCTGACCCAGTCCCATCCCCTGTAAATACTGGCAGAGGCTTAGGTGTCAACCTAAGGATTTGGAGAAAAGAGGGATGCAAACCTTAGGATATTGTACATTGTGGAAGGGACAGAAAAAAGAAAGATAAAAGGACAAGGATGGAAAAATAGGAGAAAACGTGTCCTTGAAGATTAGCCGTAGATTCTTCTCTAAAGGTCTCCTGTTCTCTTGGGCCAGAGCAATGGTACAGGAGTAGGGCATTTGCCTTGCACGCACCTGACCTAGGTTCAATTCCCAGTACACCATATCCAAGTACCCAGTCCCCAAGCACCTCCAAGAGTAATTCCTAAGTGCAGAGCCAGGAGTAACCCGTCAGCATCGCTGGGTGTGACGCAAAAAGAAAAGTAAATAAATAAATAAATGCAATAAGAAGAAAGAAAAGCTTCCTTTCTTTCTCATCAGATGTGACTGCATTCCTGTCATCATTTATGGAGTCCTATTAAAAGTCCTATTATAAGAGTCTCTTGCCCCCATGCCTGGCTGTCTTCCCGGGGGCCCCTTGGAGGGGGTGGGCTTCAGTTTCCCTCCCCACCCCGAGCAGAGCTCCTACGGCCGAAGACCTCCAGAGCCTAGCCACAGCCATGCTCAAGGCTTCTCTCCACACGTTTGGACAAGCCTCACATATGAAGAAACTGGCAGAGGAACCCAGGTGTGTGGCTGAGAACTCCAAGCCTGCTCGGATTGGGACTGGGCCTCTTCTGCCCAGATTCCCCATTTTCCAGTAGCTAGGTGGTCACACCCAGGGACTTCGCCCCCCCCCGCCCCCCCCCCCCCCGCCATGTAATCCCACCAACAGTCAACATCCAGAGACTATAAAACCAAGTTCCCAGAAGCTTATAGCTTAGTTCTCCCTCTGGGAGAACCTGCCAAGCTACGAGAGTTTCCTGCCCACTTGGGAGAGACTGGCAAGCTCCCCATGGTGTATTCATATGCCCAAACCAATAACAATGATAGGTCTCATTCCCCTGACCCTGAGAGAGCCTCCAATGCGGCACCATTGGAAAGGACAAGTAAAGAGAGGCTTCTAAAATCTCAGGGCTAGGACGAATGGAGACGTTACTGAGACCACTTGAGATATTTGACAATCAACGGGATGATGATGATGATGATGATGATGATGATGATGATGATGATGATAAGCAACACACAGGGTTAGGCAGCACATGGATGGGGAAAAAACCTTGGGTATTCTTTGTCTTGGGGATTTGACTTCATCTCAACCTGACCTTCTCCCCTTTAGATAAGCTCCTCCTCCTCCTCCTCCTCCTGCTGCCCTCCATCTCCCTCTCCTTCACTCCCCATTTCTTTAAATAAAATCCTTTGACTTCACTCACTATTCATCACCTCCTGAAACTCTTTTCTGTGAGGGGAAATGTTGAAACTGGGACACGCGTGTCCACGCCACCCATTCGATGCTTTCTAAAGACACCTCCCCCGGGTTCCAAGTCTCCTCTGCAGTTCAGATGGGTGAGATCCTCCAGTATTTGTTCTCCTGGTGTATCACTTAGATGATATTCTTCAGTTCCAACCAAACTGCAGAGAACTGCACGGGATTTTATCTTTGCTTCTTGCTGTCTAGTACTCTATCATGTATGTGTATATCACAACTGTTTTCGGCCTTTCCTCTGTCATTGAATAATTGGGTTGTTGTCATTTAAAAAAAAATAGAATTGGGATTTAAAGTCCTTGCCTTCCAGGAGTTTTTTAGCTTTGTGGGAAAGAGCATTATGTATGGGCCAGCAAGATGCTGCAGGCGCCAGACCCCCCCCCACCACCACCACCACTCCCCTGCTGATACAGGAACCTAGTTAGATCACCAGCACCCCAGCCCTGCTCAGAACCTCCAAGCAGGGCCTAGTGACCCCCAGCAATGAGCAGCTCTGCTACAGCAGCCAGAGAATGAAGCACCCAGCCTGATTGGCCAAATACCCCCATCAGCAGCTCAAGTACTCCCAGAGTACTGTTTGAGAGGGCTGACCCCCCCCCCAAAATCACTTATACAACCAATTTTTCAAGGTACAAAAAATGCTGTAACAGAGACAAAGAGCATCTGAGCAACATTATACAAAGATTATATCTTAGAGATAGTTAATACAATTTTAAAAAATTGAGTGGTCCTCAAAGAAGGTGCAAGCCTGAACTTGCAATGTACGTAAATATGAAAAGTTAGCATTTAGCTGGACAGTTCTTATCACAATTCATTTTTTTATCCTGGTCACATACCAGTTTATGATTGGTAATACATTTTAAGTACTTCAGTTTGCCTTCCTTAAGTGCTTGAAAAATATGCAAGGAAAAATACACCGAACACCGAACTATTAATGTGCATTTTCTAAAACTGCAACACTTCAAACATGTCAGCATGTCTGTATGTTAAAAAAATAATCAGCAGAAATAAATTATTTCAAAGATGTCAAGTATATATATATTTTTTCATTTCAGCTGCCATTAGTTTCTCCTAAGGATATTTAACTCAGAAATCAGTATCGTGTGGACCCAGGGACAGCTCAGTGGCTGGTCTTCAGTAGAGGAACTCCAATCTTCCAAGCATAGGGTCTCTGGCTGGACAGTACAGTGGGTAAGGCACTTGCCTTTCATGTGGCTGACTTGGGTTCGATCCCCTGCACCAAGTCCCCCAAGTCCCATCAGGAAGTAAACCCTGAGTACTTCTGGATATGGTCCAAACACTTCCCCCCACCAACACACACACACACACACGTACACACACACACACACACAACCAATTAAGTAAGTAGATCGTACATTGTAGCAGCCAGAGCTACAGCAACACATTTCCTTCATCAAATCACAGTGCTTTTCTTTCACTGTTTGCAGCCCACACCTGAGCTGGCAGAACTGGCTCTCGGGCCCTGCAGTACTTTTTATTTGCATTGTGCAATTTTGACTAAGTCAGGCAAACTACACGTCCCCTTCAAACAAAGGCAGTCTCATGACTTGACTTCATAATTCATTTCCGCTGCTCTCTCGCTCTCTGTCTCTATCTTTCCTCTCTCCCTCTCTGTCTCTCTCACTCTCCTTTCTCCAAACTGCCTCTGGACTCTTGCCACATTTCCGTAAAAGGGAGGGCTATTAGCATTTTGGTTTGATGGCAAAATAATTTTATGCTTGGGGAAGGAGCTGCACTGGGTCTTCCTCTGGGCAGAAGCATAAATGGCATAAAATTGCCTTAAGGACACTATATGAGAGTCACCTAGACCGCCACAGCTCAGGCCATTGCTTTTGAACCATTATACACCTAATGTCGTGTGTCTTATGCTTTAACAACCAATCTGACCTCATAAGGATAACTGTAGGGTAGGTCAGGCGTCTTAACGTGGCGTTTCCTAGAATCAGACCCTGAGGTGGGATTTTTCTGATGCAAGTGATTTTTTTTTTTAGTTGTAAATCACTAGGATTATTATTGTTTCACCTTGCAGGATATTTATAAGCATTCATTTTCTTTTTCTTTTTGATTTTTTTAAGAGCATTACAGAGCCATTCATGATTGAATTTCAGCCATACAGTATTCCAACACCCATTCCTCCAGCGATGCAAGTGATTTTTGCAGCTTGCGCTCACGTGGAAGCATCAGGGAATGAGGGAAGCGAGATGGCTCAGGGGAGGATCCAGGCATAGAGGCAGGGTTCTGTGAAGCCTAGCTTTGGGCTGGCCTCATAGGGCACTCTGCAGCAAGTCTAGCACTTCAGAACTGCCCGCCGTGTGCCCAGAATGCAGGACTTAGCCTCTATCAATCACTCTACAGTTGCAGACCATCTCGCTGGAAGACTGAAGTGTGGGGCTGGAGCCTAACATTCGGTCATCTGTGGGCAAGGAGGCTGCATTCAATCAACTGCAACTGAGCAAGGTGCAGTGTGAGTACGTGGCAACCAAAATGCCAATGAGGGTGTACCAGCAGGAAGCTAGAACTGGTCACGATAACTGGCTTTTAGGGATGCAGGGCCCCTGCTTGCCTTCACCTTTGGAACAGTATAGTTAATCATCTTAATGCTTATATCTGCTAGAAGAGAATCCACTAAAAGATTTTTTAAAATTTAAGAGCCTTAGTACATCTCGAGTCTTGCCAATCATAATGAGAGAAACAGCCAGCGATTATTTTTTTTTCAAACTTTAGTAAAAAATAATTCAGGTAAAAAATAAATAAATTAAAAAAAATAATCCAGGTGAAATGTCTTGTCCAAAGAAACCCATGTCTAATAATTTCCTCAAAAACAGGGAGAGCGTTCAACAGGCAATTTCCCCAAAGAAGACATGCAGGCAGGCACATGAAAAAAATTGCCCATCATCACTGATTATCCAGGAAAAGAAAATTGAAACAATAATGAGAAGTTACTTTACTCCTTGGCTCTGAGCTTGGGGGAGGGAGGAACCATGTGGTGTCAGGAATCTAACTGGGTTTGGCTGCATTCTAGGCAAATGCATTTTCTCTCATACTATCTCTCTCACCCCTCAGGCATTTTAAGCAGGATGTGCTCATCAAAGTATGTCCAGGAGGGTCCAGAGTGATAGGTAGGGTGCTTGCCCTTGCATGTAGCCAGTCTGGGTTCAATTCTTGGCACCCCATATGGTCCCCTGAGCACACCCAGGAATATTTCCTGAGTACAGAGCCAGGAGCAACCCCTGAGCATTGCTGGATGTGGCCCCCAAACCAAAACCAACAAACAGAAAAGGAAGAAATACCTCCAGTAGCCAGACAGATCAAGTGAAAGAGTAAACTGGGTCCCATATCAGACAACAGAAAGTAGATAGGACCGTACAAGACTGGGGAGCAAACAGGGAATTCAAGTCATCATGTTTGAAACTACCTGGGCCAAACAAAACACTTCTGTGAGTTAGATCTGACAAACGGGTGTAATGGTAAGTGGCCTCAAGGCTGGTCTGAAGTCAGAACCAGGAATGCAGGCCAATTCCAGCTGGCCTGGCTGTGATCTGCTCGCTTGCATATCTGTCTGCTTCTCCGAGGAGGCTCGCACTGGTATTATTTGCCTCTGCCCACTGGGGATGAGTGGAGACACCAGATCCTCCAGCCATGCCACTATGCCTGTAGAACCAGACCTGGAGATCTTGCGATAGTTCCTGACTTGCCAGGGAAATCTGAGTCATAGGTGCCCCATTTACTTCACACAACTATGAGAAACATCTCAAAAAGAGCAATTTCCTAGTATAGGGCCCCTAGAGTGAGTCGGTACACTCTTGAAATGCCGCCCGATGCCAAGAACACGCCAGTTTCATAACGTTTGTCTCTTGGTCTTTATAACCCACCCTCTGGTCTGCATTCTAAGAATGAGCATTTCTTTTTACAGCTTGACCGGGATGCCAAGTTCTTGTGTACTGATTGGAAGTGCTGTTGAGAATGAGAAGGAGCAGGAGCCCTCCACGCTGCTGGTAGGAATGTAGATGGAGCAGCCAGAGGGAAATATCTCAAAAGGTGGGACATAGTTACCAAATGACCCCGGAGTTCTACTCCTAAGTCTTTGTCCAAGAGGAATGAAGTCACGAGTGCAGCTGAAAATGTGTATTCAAGGGCTGGAGAGATTTACAGGGATAACAGGGATAATGCACTGGCCTTGCACACAGCATGACTGCTGTGACCCCTGGCACTATCCACGGAGCCCTGAGAACTGCCAGGGGTCACTCCTGGGTACAGAAACAAGTTGGGTCCCTGAGCACTCCAGGTGAGCCACTCCCTCTCCTAAATATTCATCATAGTATGATTTGTGCTGGTCAAAAAGCGACCAGATCATCACTGGTTGAATCGATAAATAAAACAGAGGGTCTGTCTACACTGTCACTGTCACCCCGTTGCTCATCGATTTGCTTGAGCTGGCACCAGTAATGTCTCCATTGTGAGACTTTGTTGTTACTGTTTTTGGCATATCGAATACGCCATAAGTAGCTTGCCAGGCTCTGCCATGCAGGCGAGACACTCTCGGAAACTTGCCAGGCCCTCAGAGTGGGGTGGAGGAACCGAACCCAGGTCAGCTGCAGGCAAGGCAAACGCCTTATCCGCCTTATCCGCTGTGCTATCTCTCCAGCCCCTGTCTACACAATGAAACATTATCCAACAATGCAGAGGAGAACAATTCTGAATGCCGCAACACAGAGGAACCTTGAGAACGGGCTGAATGAAGGAAGCCAGACACAAAACTCACCTAGTTTATAATTCTGCTTCTGTGAAATGCCCTGACTCAGACAACCCATTGCGATAGAAGTAAATGAGTGGTTGCCAGGAGTGGAGCGGAGAGCAGAGTGGCAGGGGGAGTGATTGCTAATGGTAGGGGTCTGGAAGCAGGGGGTAGGTGGGTGAGGGGGTGTAAGTGGTATCTTTTTTGAACTGAGTTAAAATATGCTATTTTTGATTGTGGCCTTGGATCAGGGATGCACAACATTTGGACATAACAAAAAATTAAAAATTTAAAAAAATTTAAAAACTCACCAAATTGTGCACTTCAATTGCAAACAGGCATGCACATTTTATCCCAATAAAGCAGTTATTTTTTTTTTAAAGATTTAACTACCAAAGCTCTGTTTAAGGTAAGAACCCCTGGGTTGTATACTTAGGTATAGTCTAACTATATATTTTTAATTCTACTTCTTTATCTTGGCACATCAAAAGACACTATATCATGTTTTTCTTCCTTTATTTGGGAAAACGGTAAGAAATTTGTGTGCAACTAATTTGTGACGAGGCAAATTCTTCACAGCAAGGTCGTGTTTGGGCATGGCCAATGTGTTTCAATTCTTTTGAGAGTATCCTGCATTCAGGAATCAGAGATGGAACCTATTAAATGTGCAATATAACTAATGCCTTCTTCTCATGAATCAATACCTCGACTTTTAGAGATGATGTAAATCATAGTTACCAATGAATTGCTGAGCAGGTTTCAACAAAACACCAGCTAATTTGCCAAGCTCGAGAGAAAGAGAAATTTAGCAATTCAAGTGCATCCTTTCTCCACCTGAGAAAGAGACCGAGGGAGGGGGGAGACATTTGAATGAAACAAAGAAGATGTAGTGGCTGGAGAGATAGCCGAGGAGTCTGGGAACACATGTTTTGCATGTAGCAGGACCCCAGTTTGAAAGCCAGCATCAAACGCTCCCCAGAGCATTTGTGGCCACAGTGTGGCCTGGCCACAACCCCCAGAGTGACACAGGTGGTTCTGGACAGTGCAAGAACCCAAGCAGGAAGCAAGTACCCAAGCACTGAGCCTTCAATGCCAGCGATCCTTTGTGATACCAGAGGCAAAACAAGGGTGTGATCCCTGCCACACCCCAACCAAGTGTGTGTATGTCCCACAGCTAAGGTGTGTGACCCGCGGCACCACTAAATCAATAACAACAGCAATAACAATGAACTCATGCTGGGTGGAAGGGAGACAATCTAGAATTTCCTGAAGAATGAGTCCAGGATGAGGCCAAGAATTTGCCCGTCTAAGCATTTCTAGCTGTTGACTGGCTGTGAAGCAAACTTGGGGAATCAGGGGATGGGAATTCCTCTTTCTTTAAAGTTGTTGTCTGTTAGTAACCTCATATACATGGGCTTAACGGCTCCAGAGTGAGATACCACCATCTTCACACACTTTCCTCTAAGGAAAGCTTTTTGGATCATTTTTAGTGGATTACTCTTTTTTTGCGGGGGGGTCACACCCAGCGATGCTCAGGGGTTCCTCCTGGCTCTGCACTCAGGAATTACTCCTAGCGGTGCTTGGGGGAACCATATGGGATATATGGGATGCCAGGGATCGAACCCGGGTCGGCCACATGCAAGGCAAATGCCCTACCTGCTGTGCTATCACTCCGGCCCCTAGTGGATTACTCTTAACAAGCAATACAAAATAAATTTTGTAGGATCTGCCATTGGAGCAGGCTTGGGTGGTGGTGGGAAAACTCAAAATAATGTTGGTGGTAAGGTATAATGGTGGCAGGGTTGATGTTAGGATATAGTGAGTGTAATAAATTATTGCGAACAACATTGTTTTTTTCAAGCCCTCAAAATCACATGCTCAAAAAATAATTTAAAAAATAAAATTGCTGTATTTGGAAACATCCAAAAAGTTACAAGAACTATAGTATATATGATGGCCTTTTTTTATTTTCCCGAGCCATCTGAAGATGAGATGCCAACATAATTCCCCAGCCCTGGTGGGGTTGGAGACTTTGGTGTGGCATGTCTACAAGGTGCAAATGTACCCAGAGTGTGGCCACCATCGGGAGCACTGACATGCTATTGTCCAGTCCCTGTGTCCTACCCCAGCATTGTCCATTGCCCCAGTAACTTTGTTTACAGCCAAAGAAACCTGTTCAAAATGACACCTTGCATGAATTTCGTGTCATCCCCAACCATAGGTAGTCCCTCTGTCTCATGGACTTTTGTGACCCTCACCCTTTTAGAGATCAGGTTTGTGTGTGGCTATGGGGGGGGGGCTATACTCAGCAGCCACCAGAGCTAAACCCAACAGTGCTCTGGGGACCTCGCAATGCCGGGGACTGAACTCACTTGGAGTGACCATCCCAGTGCCTGGCTGTAATTTTCAGTATGTGCCCCAAACATCACTGTCACTGTCATCCCGTTGCTCATCGATTTGTTCAAGCAGGCACCAGTCTCTCATTGAGAGACTTATTGTTACTGTTTTTGGCATATCCAGTACACACGGGTAGCTTGCCAGCCTCTGCCGTATGGGCTCGATACTCTCGGTAGCTTGCCGGGCTCTCCGAGAGGGGCGGAGGAATCGAACACGGGTCAGCAGCGTGAAAATCGAAAGCCCAACCGCTGTGCTATCGATTCCCCCCCCCTCAAATAAATTTGTCTATTTATTCAGGAGCAGATTCACATTTGCAATACACCTTTGTTAGAGCTTTTGAGGTCTGGGGTGGAGAGCTTGTCTGTCTCCTCTGCTTCAGGAAGTCACCAAGCACCATGTGGGGCTGTGTTCTGATCAGCTCCCAGCTCGGCTGGGGAAGGGCCCACTTTCAAACTCATTGAGTTGGCGGAACTCCAGTCTTTGTGAACTTGTTGGCCTGAGAGCCTCAGTTTCTCCCTGATGATTGGCTGAAGGTTGACCTTTGCCATATGGGTCTCTCCCCAGGTCAACTCATGGCACAGGTTACCCGTCTGGGCAGGAAGGCCACGTACATGTCTATGTTCTTCTCAGCCCATCCTTCCCTGCTGCCACGTGATTTCAATGCTCCCGTTAATGATGATGTTCATGTGGATTATCATTTGGGGGGCCATTCCTGGAAGTGCTTGGAAGACCACTTGGGACTCAGACTCAAACTGAAGGTTCCCTCTTGCAAAGCATGTAATCCAGTTCACTGAGCCATCTTCCTGACCCCCTTCGTTGGCTTATTTAATCAAAATTTTATCTGCTAGACTTCTTCTCAATAAAGCTACCCTTTCACTCTCTGTAATTAATAACTTCTTTCTTTTAAAAAAAATAATTGGATCACCACAAGATACAGTTACAAAGCTATCCACGATCTGGTTTCAGTCATACACTATCCCAACACCCATCCCTCAACCAGTGTACATTTCCCACCACCAGTGATCCCAGTTTCCCTCCCACCACCACCACCCCTTATTAACTGCTTTGATAAATATTCAGAGGAAAAGTATTTTGAAATGACCGAATTGTCTGAATCCATACACAACTTTCATTTTATTTTATTTATTTTTTGCTTTTGGGGTCACAGCCAGCGATGCACAGGGGTTACTCCTGGCTCATGAACTCAAGAATCACTCCTGGTGGTGCTCAGGGGACCATATGGGATGCTGGGAATCAAACCCGGGTCAGTCGCATACAAGGCAAACGCCCTACCCGCTGTGTTATCACTCCAGTCCCACAACTTTCATTTTATACTATGATCATGGTTTCTCTTATTATGGAGACATGTGGCTTCCTACTTTTCACCATAGGTTCATAGTCCGTTATACTCATCACGGAGTTTTGATACTCAACTTATCCATGATTTGGGTTAGCAGGAACTCTTTCAAGCTAGCTTCCTTGTTTGGCATTCCCATCTTTCTTTTTCCTCCTCCCTTCTTTCCCCTCTGTTGATGTTGTTAATTTGGTGATGGGAAGTCACACGCTTAACTGTAATCCTTGCTGAGGGTTCTTATATTGAGTTGTCCTGCTTGCGTGGGACCGAGCCCATTTGTCGTAGGGTTTGAATCTGTTTGGCTGCGTTCCAGTGGAAATCACTTTGCAGCGAAGGTGAACTCAGCAGCACTGCCAGGAACAGAGAGAAGAGCTGTCAGCATTATCCTTCGCAGCAGCTCCAAGGAGTGAACTCACAACCTCATAACTGCAAGGCTGGGACTTAAGTCACTGAGTTCTCTCCTGACCCCATCCCCATCTTTCTTCAAGCACTGCCTTACTTTCTGGTGCTAGAAGACGTTCCCGTACTATCCATACGGAATCAGCCATTTCTAATACAAAAGAGCCTGGGTTTCTTTGAGTTGAGAATGGCATTTGTGTCCAACTCTGGATGCTACGGGTGTGTTCTTACTGTCGTTGTGGTTGCTCTTAGGCCTTTGCAATGAGAGCTGAGATGCACTGCTTGCCGATGATCGTATAATGACATGATTACTTATCATTGCATTCTTAATTGCCACAAATGAAGCCCCTTCATGCAAGACACCTTTGTTAGAGCTTTTGAGGTCTGGGGTGGAGAGCTTGTCTGTCTCCTCTGCTTCAGGAAGTCACCAAGCACCAGGTGGGGCTGTGTTCTGATCAGCTCCCAGCTCGGCTGGGGAGGGGCCCACTTTCAAACTCATTGAGTTGACGGAACTCCAGTCTTTGTGAATTTGTTGGCCTGAGAGCCTCAGTTTCTCCCTGATGATTGGCTGAAGGTTGTCCTTTGCCATATGGTTCTCTCCCCAGGTCAACTCATGGCACAGCAACTTGCTTCCTCACAGCCAACAAGGGAGAAAGTCTCCTAGCAAGACAGACGGTACTATAATCCCATGTAGCAGAATCACAAACATGTCACTCTGTGATCTGTGCTATCTTCAGTGAGTTAAACATAGATACCTCACCACACTCAAGAGGGACATGGCTTACACAGCACGGGAATGACAGGTGTCACTATTGGGGACCATCTAAGAGTTTCTTTCACCAGGTGGCAGAGGTAAGAGGAGACCTAGGCTCCCGACACGAATTGGGGGCACTCTTAGTGTTTGTCTGCTACAATAGATAGAGACAGATATACCTATATGGACATGGATGCTTCTATTTCTACTTATCTTCATCCTCATCAGGATTTCTCTCATGAAAATCCCGGTTTTTTTACAATCGCGCCAAGGCCAATCCAACACCACACCATCTGCTTTCATGTCTCTCTTTCCATTGTGACTCCCCCGAGAGAAGACTTCATATGTTTATTTAATCAACTCCATATCCTGCCAATGATATCCTCCCCCTCCCAATCATAACTTCCTGTCTGCTAGGACGCTGATACCTGTCTGGCATGGAAGATACCTCTGCAGTCACACACACAGGGTTTGGGAGCATCTGGAGCTAAGGCCCCCAGAGACCCCGCCCCCCCCCACCCCATCCTCATAATAATACCCTTGTCCGGCTGTCCCCTTGCACGGAAGCCCTCCACATCTTGCTTGGGTTCTGATACATTGCCACTCACCCTTTCTATCCGCCCCACCTCACCCCTTCTATCTAGGACCTTAGCACAGACACATTTGAGAACAAAGAGAAGGAAGGGACAGCAAGGGAAAGGACGCATCTCTTTGTAAAGAATTATTTTGCTCATTTAATAGAATTCACCTCCTCTCTCTCCTCTCCCCAAAGATGGAAGCGCAGGTCAAAACAGTCCCTGAACAGATGGCATACAATGCAAGTGGCTGTTCTACAACTCTGCAGCCTCTTAGCTGGAATCGAAGGAACTCCAAAGCGCCAAGCAGCAGAAGCAAGTCAGGGAGGCAAAGGCAGACAAGCATCACCGTGATTCCACCCCACCTCCCGGCTTCACTTGGCTCATCTGTCTTCCAGGCGGAAGTGCCGACTTGTCTGTCCCGTTAGTGCGATTCCTCATTTCACTCCAGGGCAGCCCAGAAGGCATTTCTTTTCCCCTCAGGACTCACATACCGGAGCCCTGCCATCCCCGCCCCCTTTTAAAATTTCTACGCACTCGCACGCCACGCATGCCACCACATTCTCCGAGCTGGATTCTGTGTCACCTTGTGTTGATCTCTCACACCCCAGTGTGTACATACTCTTTCCTTGGCTCTAGGTAGTAAGTTCCAGAAAGGTACATTCCTCTGTGTCCTTCACGTGCTTGAGTAGCGATGGCGGCCAGCCGCTTCTGGTAGGAACTCATCTAGAGGTAAGCGGGAAGGATGGGACGTTTATGGGGAAGGGACCCACTCCTGATTCCACCTGACATTTTTCTTATCTAGTTCACTCTTTTGGCTAACGGCATACCCTGGAAATGCTTACCAAGAGGGTGCATGTGCAGCATGGCAACGGGCACTGGAGCAGATAAGACCCGACCTTGCAAGGTGGTCCTGAAGCGAGGCCCCGCAGAAGGAAATATCTGGGCAAAGTTGGCAAGAATGGGGTGTCAGCAGCAGGTGTCTGTCCTTGAGCCTCACTTGACCTCCTAGTCACATGCACCAGAGACACGGAAACGGTCACATAGCAAGTCATCCTAAACTGCAGCGTCTGGCCTTGATTGGGATTGGGCCAGGGCAAAGCAGAGAAGGAGAAGTAATAGGTCAATAATGCTCAACCTCATGTGATTGGACCTTCCTGGAAGCCGAGACCCCCTATAGAATACATGTGCATTTGGTGATAAAGTGAAGAGCCATCGGCTGTTCCTGGAGGGTGTTTCTCCACACGCCCGTCATTCTTCACCCAACGGCTGCCCGGACCCGGTGCACCACAACGTGTCCGGGCCCCTTGGGGAGGAACTATTCCCCAACAGGTACGGAGAAAGCATTTCGCACGTGCCATGACCACAGTCTCTGCAAAAAGCAGGGACTTGGGGCTGGAGCGATAGCACAGCGGGGAGGGCGTTTGCCTTGCATGCGGCCGACCCGGGTTTGAATCCTAGCATCCCATATGGTCCCCTGAGCACCACCAGGAGTAATTCCTGAGTGCATGAGCCAGGAGTAACCCCTGTGCATCGCCGGGTGTGACCCCCTCCCAAAAAAAGCAGGGACTTTCAGAGCTGCTTGTCTCATAGTTCACAACCCACCCCCCCAGCCCCAAATGCATAGTCAAAGACAAGCATCTGAACCCTGCAGGCATGGTTTTATTCGTATTCCTCTTTTCCTGTTTTTGGATATAAGACAAGAGCCCTAAATTTTTAGGAGTAATCATAATCTACTGTGTTGAATTATAATGTTGAATTCCATAACTATATCATGTTATGAAGCATTTTACTAAATAAATGTCATTATTGCCAAAAAAAAAAAAAAGACAAGAGCCCTAAAATTTACAGTCATCTCACTGCACGTGGATACACAAATGATATTTACAAACTGAAAAAAAAAAAAAAGAGATCCAAGACTGAGATCCTCTTCTGGTGTGGCACGCACTAAGACAGACAGCAGCGGGAGCTGCGACAGGGACAGAAAAGCAGCATTTCCTAGCGTGACCTGTGCCCTCTGGCTTTCAGCGGGGCTCAGCCATGCTATTTAAGGGACTAGCTGCCTGCGGAGACTTCTAAGCTTTTCCGTGGCTGGTGCACGTGATTTGAATTTCAGGTTTATTTATAATAGCAAACCAGCAGTTTGTCTTATAATAAAATCCCTAGTAACTAGGTAGGAGGTGGACTATTAGTCATCTTCCCAGAAATGTTAACTAATTTGATGCAGGAGAAAGGCAGCAAGACCTAGGAAATCTTGACCCTCCGAGTGGCACATATTCAGAGCCTCTGGGTGGATATCATCATTTCTTTTCTTATCGGTGTTCTTAGTGAATGATAAGACCGTGGCTTGGGGTTGTGCAGCTTCCTCAGATCTGAGAGATATTATCAAGCCTTCCTAAACCTTCCTGGTCTAACCCCGGCCGGGCAAACGGACTTGCAGCATCCCAGCACGAAAGCCCGCCACGCTCTCTCCCCGTTGCTGAGCCTTCTGCCGCCTGCCTGGTTCCGCTCTGCTGCTCCTTTAAGGGGTGGGAGCAGGGAACAGTGCACGCGGCCGCCAAAACAACATGTGAGCCTGGTGCAGAGAGCACGTGAAGGGGGTGATGCAAAACGTAAACAGCTCTCTTCCTTCCTGGCAACAACAAGGGACAAAAGACACCTCGGAGCGGAGAGAAAGGAAATCTTTAGAGGTGCCGGTTCTAGCCATGTTTAGACAATGGCTTTGGCATAGTTGAGTCTTGTTTTGTTCTCATACATAGAACATTTGAGTCTGGTTCTGGAAAAGAATGGGACGCACTCTCTCTCTCTCTCTCTCTCTCTCTCTCTCTCTCTCTCTCTCTCTCTCTCTCTCTCTCTCTCTCTCTCTCTCTCTCTCTCTCAGCCATACTCACATGACACTTGACTCTTGCCCTCTTGCTCTGGGATATCTGGAGAAGTCAAGCGTTTGGACTTGCTATGTTTGCCCGGGATTGCAGCAGACAGCACGGCCAGGCGGAAGCATTTGAAGAAGAAATTGTACGCGAAGGAACAGGTTATTGAGGTTCTCTAAGCTGGTTGCTGGAGTACCGGCTGTATGTCAACATTCAAGGTGCTCTGGTGATGAGAAAGACACCTCCTAAAACAACAGCTGGACCATAGCAGGTGGTGTACGTCTCTCAAATGCCCAGGTCATGGGCAAATACCCTGTTTAGAAAACTGAGTGCAAAATGAGGAGCTTGGGGCAGAAGCAATGATACGGCGGGAAGGGCACGAGCCCAGGGATGTACCGAAAGCAGCACACAATGGGTTTGGCTTTAACACACATGCTTGGAATCTCCTATACATGGGCTTAAATGGCTCCAGGGTGAAATACAACAATCTTCACACACTTTCCTCTGATGGTGGTGGGAAGGTGATGGTGGTGGGATTGGTGTTTGAATATTAAATGTAATGAACTATTGTGAACAACCTCATAAAAAGAAAAGGAAAAAATTCACACATGATCGCCGCCTGAGGTCTGCCAGGAATGATCTTTGAGTGCAGAGCCAAGAGAAAACCCTGAGCACAACTGGGTGTGGTCCCAGAGAGAAAGAGAGAGAGAGAGAGAGAGAGAGAGAGAGAGAGAGAGAGAGAGAGAGAGAGAGAGAGAGAGAGAGGGAGAGAGAGAGAGAAGGAGAGAGAGGGAGAGAGAGGGAGAGGAAACAGAATAAGAGAGAATATATTTTGCTTAAGGGAGTTTCTATAAGGAATTCTGGTGTTTAGCAAGGATTTCAGTTATTTTGTCCACACATCACGTCTTTATTTTGCCCATATATCACATCTTTAGATGTCAGGGTTGCCAAGGGCCAGGAGGCGGCTTAATGGGACAGCACTTTCATTGCGTGTGTGAGGCCCCGGGTTCAACCCCTAGTATGGTAAAAGCAAAAACAACTGTCAGGTTTGTGTGATTTCATTGTCACTTGTGTTAAATAGAATGTGATTGGAAAATGCTGGAAATGATTCCTCTTTTTTTTTTTTTCTAAACTAGGAAGTAATGGAAAGCTAATGGACTTAGATGCCAGACCAAAGCAGAACCCACCGAAATCCTCCAGGAAGTCAGGGGTCACTTCATGGAGGCCCGGCCTCAGTGGCTTCATGGTCAATGGATGGAGTGATGTTTTCAATCTCATGTGATGCCGCGGTTCCCAGAGCAGGGCTTGTCCAGAGGAAGAGGTGTTCATGGGTTTCATGAATTGCAGAGTCCAGGTGGTCAGAGATTATGGGGAGGGAGACCCAGCAGCCCCCACCCCCAGACATCTGGTGGTTCATTGTGTTGATTCTGAAGAAAGATAAAAACAACTTGTTAAAAATCCATCAGAGACACAAGAATCAAAATAAAAGCAAAACCAACCTTCAGAAGACGGTGTGATTCCCCGTAGAGGGGAATTTACAGAGAAGGAAGTGGAGTGGAGATTACCAAGGTCACCGGGGACTGGAAGTTAATGAAGTTACCGTCTGTTGGGGGTGGCTTTGGGGCAGTGCTTGAAAGTAGTGATGACCCACTCCCTGACACTGTGGGCGTACTTCCTGCCCGGCTGCTGACACAGCCATTTAAAGTGGCAAAGTCCATGTCACTGTCATTGACCACAATTAAAAAGAAAAAAAGAAATTAAAAGTACTGATTGGCACAGAGCACACCAAGATATAACCGATTGGAGAATATCATATAGCTATTGGGAACAGTGGAATAGATTTTATTTGCCATAAAAGATTGCCCAAGATATATCACTAAGAAAAATGCAAGTGGGAACCAGCTGGGTAATGTAACACTAGTTTATCTTTGTCATTATCCTGCTCTCATTGTCTTCTATTGATGAGTCTATCTCGTTTTTGTAATGCCTCGATGCTGCTAACACTTTCTGACTTTGCAATAAGGAAGCTAAGGTGCAGAGATGATACCCTTGATACCCTTTACCCAACGCAAGACCTAGTGGCAGAGCTACGATGTTGAGTCTGTTCAGCTGTCTGAATCTCAAAGCGTTCTGAATTTCAGCATTAGCTTCCCCTGAGTGCTTTGAGAACGATAGGTTTTCTGGAGCCATCCTGGCCCATGTCTACACTCAAGGTTAGTGAAACTGAGTTTTCCTCCAATATGCACCACCAAATGCCAGTAGTTAAAGAATTCTACAAAATATTAGCATGCATAGAAAAACTTCACTTGGAATTCTGCAGGAGTCTTTCTTGTTTTGGTTTTTGAGTCACACCAGCTGTGCTCAGCGATCACTCCTGGTAGTACTCAGATGTCCAGAGGTTAAACCTGGGTGGGCCATGTGCAAGGAAAGTGCCTTACCTGTTGTACTATTATCCAGCCCATCTGGGAAATTTTAGTGTTCTGGTTTTTTTTTTTTTAAACTGAGTTGTATGTGGAAAAACCAGACAGGACCGTCTCTATAAAGCCACACAAATGTATACCCGTTTTTACTTGGTTTACAAATGAACTAAGTTTACTTTCTGACTTAGCATTGGCTGAAGACTTCTATCAACAGTTTAGGCATGTTTTCCTCAGAGAAGAGACAAATACCATATGATTTCACTCAGATATGGAATCTGAAAACAAAGTAAGACTCACAAATAAATCTCTAAACAGAGCAGCTCGCTGCAGAGATGTCTCTGGATCTTGTGCCAAGCTGATTTCACAGGGGCACCTCAGATGGGAGCAAGTGTGGTTCCTCCACCTGTTCCAAATGAACCTCAGAGGCCACAAACCTCCAGAATCTTTACAGGCTCGTCCTGAGCCCACCTCCGCCCCGCCCCCCCCCCCCGGGAAGAGAACGATTCTATGGAAAAACCCAGGTATGGAGGACCAGTGACTGAAAACTCCAGGTCTCAAGGAGCCGGGAATGGGCCTTCCCTTCCCTTCCCATCTCAGGTCCTGGTTGTCATGCCCACAAATTTCCTCTAGGTGCTATTTAAGCGCATCAACAGCCATTATCCAGACTCACAAATGAATCTCAGAACAGAGCAGCTCACTGCAGAGAGGTGGTCTCTGGACCCCAGTTATTTAAAATTTTAGAATTTCAAGAGTGCGTGGCTGCTTTTGGGGCCATATGACATCTCATACTTTTTTTTTTTTTACTTTTTTTTGTTGAATCACCGTGAGACACACCCTTACAGACATCTCATGCTATTCTTCACAAGCAATACAAAATAAATTATCTAGCATCTGCCTGTGGGGCAGGCTTGAGGGGCAGTGGGAAAATTCAAAATAATAGTGGTGGGAAGGTGTAATGGTGGTGGGACTGGTGTTGAAATATTGAATGCAATCAATTATTGGGAACAACTTTATGAAAATAAAATTAAAAATTAAACAAAGCAAACAAAAATGTGAGGAAAAAAATAAAAAAAAAAACCCTAAAAACCCCAAAGGAAAGCAAGCACGGATTCTGGCAATAGAACAGTGGTTGGCAGAGGGACAGATGAGTGACTTGATATACGAGTAGTCACTTTATACCTAAGCTTCTCCATTTATAAAATGGGTACATGAACAATTGCAAACAAGATCCCCGCATATAGCTGACATGTTTTCCTGGACCCTGGCCTACGTGGCTTTAAGCTGCTGCGCTGTTCCAGGGATCCTGAGGGAATTCAACTCAGGTCAGTGAAATTGTGCCCTGGGCAGAAGTGCTGTGTTGACAGAGGGGTAAACAGACTGTACCATAGGCAAGAGCATCAATTTGACAACACAATCATGATTCTGGTCCCAGATCAAGAACCCAGACTCAGATGGGTTCCATCAGAGTCAGGAGCCTTTAAAGATTTAATTTTAGGGGCCTTTTAATTAATTTTTTAAAATCAAAGAACCATGATTTGCAAAGTTATTGATAGTTGAGTTTTAGGCATATAATGTTCTAGCAATTTTTCCTGGAGCAAATGCGGCCACACGACCTCTTTATTTTTTTATTTTATTAATTAAAAAAATATTTTTCCTGCATGACAGAGCCTGGAAAGCTAGCCCTGATGTATTTGATATGCCAAAAACAGTAACAATGTGCTCTTTGTGTTTTTGGAGCAAGCAGACGCCATTGGGCTGCACTAGCACATGACAGGGACAAATGAAGATGGTACTGGTGCCCGCTTGAACAAATCGATGAACAACAGAATGAGAGTGATACAGTGATACAGTGAATGTCCTAGCACCAATCCCACTACCAGTGTCACCTTCCCTCCACCAGTGTCCCCAAGTTCCTTCCAACTCCACAGCCCACAACCTTGACTGGTACGCTTTAAAGTTTGGTGGTATGATATCTGCATTTGTATGTTCATTGCAGCACTGTTTACAATAGCCAAAATCTGGAAAAAAAAAAAACAGAGTGCCCCAAACCAGTTGGCTGGTTAAAGAAACTTTGGTATATCTACACAATGGAATACTATGCAACTGTTAGAAAAGATGAAGTCATGAAATTTGCATATAAGTGGATCAATATGGAAAGTATCATGTTGAGTGAAATGAGTCAGAAAGAAAGAGACAGACATAGAAAGATTGCACTCATCTGTGGAATGTAAAGTAGCAGAATGGGAGACTAACACCCAAAAGTAGTAGAGATAAGAACCAGGAGGTCTGCCCCACAGCTTGGAAAACTGGCCTCACATGCTGGGGGAAAAGGCAGCTGAGATAGAGAAGGGAACATCAAGTAGAGGATGTTGGGAGGACCCACTCGGTTGAAAGCCACATACCAAAAGTAGACTATAGACCGAACATGATGGCCACTCAATACCTCTATGGCAAACTACAACACCCAACAGGAGAGAGAACAAAAGGGAATGCCCTGCCACAGAGGCAGGGTGGGGTAGTGGGGGTGGTGGTGGTGGTGGTGGTGGGAGGGATACTGGGATCATTGGTGGAGGAGAATGGGCACTGGTGGAGGGATGGAAACCAAATGCAAGCATGAAAGTTCATAAGTTTGTGGGAAAAAAAAAGTTTGGTGGTTGTAGTTTGGATCTCATGTTATCAGTGTTATTAGTCTGTGGGTTAGATACCCCTCCCCACAGTATCAGTGTACCCGGGGCCCCTGACTCCCACCCCCTCATTACTTCCCTTTCTTGCCTCCTTCCTTCCCCCTCTATGTCTTTCCTTCTCTGTCCTCCTCCCTATGCCCTGGAGTCCGGAGTGACCCAGGCATCCCACCCCTCCCCCTTTCCTCATCCATTTATTCTCTACACCACAGATAAGCGAGGTCATCCTGTTTGTCCTTTTTTTTCTGACTCACTACACTCAATGTGATGAATCTTCCAGCTCCATCCAGATTGCGGATTATAGTGTTTAGGGGCAGCTTTTAGAAAACCAGGAAGGGAGGTCGTCCGAGGTTAGATCGTTTGCAGTGAAACTTCTGAACCAGTTCTCGGTCCCACCGAGTTGTCTTTGGCAGGCAGCCGTGCCTCACACACAGCCCTGCAGCGCGGGGCCGCTGACCCAGGAGGATGTGCGCTTGTTTGTTTGTCGTCTTCATGTGGGGAGTTCAGCTCTTCCGTTCACCTCAGAGTCTCCCTTTGGCAGGGTCGAGACCACAGGGAGTCTGTTTGCCTCAAAACACGTTCCAGGGGCCAGAGCAATAGCACAGCAGGTAGGGTGTTTGCCTTGCACACAGCCGACCCGGGTTCGATTCCCAACATCCCATGTGGTCCCCCGAGAACCACCAGGAGTAATTCCTAAGTGCATGAGTTAGGAGTAACCTCTGTGCATCACTAGGTATGACCCCAAAAGAAAACAAACAAACAAACAAACAAACAAACAAACAAACCCATGTTTCACAGCTGCTGAAGAATTGTTCATAGATCAGGTTCTGGATACAAGGCGGTGTGGCCCTCAAGGAAATATTGTGATGAAGGACAAGAGAAAGGAGCTTGGGCTGGGTGACATGAGTTCTTCCATCAGAATCAGTTGGATAGAATAAGCAGAGCTCCCGATAGGAAAAGATCAGAAAATCTACTGTCATTCAGGAGGATTTAAGTCTCGGTCTTTGTATGCAGGGACAGAAGCTGGTGAGACAGAGGCATTAGAGGTGCTGGTGAGGTTGGTCGTACCTCTAATCACAGCTCTGACACTGTGACTGTGTGACCTTCACCTCAACTCTTTCCCCTCCCCCTTTTTGCCACACCCAGCAGTGCTCAGGGGTTACTTCTGGCTCTGCACTCAGACATTACTCCTGGCGGTGCTCAGGGGACCATATGGGATGCTGGGAATCAGACCCAGGTTGACTGCATGCAAGGCAAATGCCCTATGCATTATACTATGGCTTGGGTCCCTGAACTCTTTAAACCCTGTGTTCCTTCCCAGTGGAGCAGGCAGGATGACAAGGACGTCACAGAGCTGTCAGGAGAAGATGGGAAAGGCTGCAGCCAGGCTCATCTTGGCTCTGGGACCCTCCCCATCTGTATGGGGCTTGTCTGCTTTTGCCCCATCCGTAGACCATCACATCTTTCCCATCTCCAGATATCTTCCATGTTTCAGCGCATAGTCGTCACACCCTGTTTTTTTTTCCTTTCGGTTTTTTCATTCTTCTTAATTTTTTTTTTAACTAAACATTAAGGCGCCATGATTTACTGGTGATTTATAGTTGAGTTTCAGGTGTTCAATGTCTCAGTACCAATCTCAGCACCAGTGTCAACTTTCCTCCACCCGTGACCCCAAGTTCCCTCCCACCTCTCAGTCCTTGACAGGCACTCTTTGAAGTTTGGTTGTCGTTTGAGTTTCATGCTTACAGCATTTCTGACTCTTTGTACATACATGTACCTCACCTCTTTATCACCAATGTGCTGGAGGCCCCCGGCCTTTACCCCTATCACCTCCCATCCATCTTCTTTCTCTGCCCCCTTGGCTTCTTTCTGTTCCTGTCCTACTGATTTCTGTGATCTAGGGCCTGGTGTGGCATGGGTATCCCCACTTTGATCCCGTGCATTCCCTTCTCCTGCTATTCTTCCATATACCACAGCTAAGTGAGATCATCCAGTATTTGCCCTTTTCCTCCTGACGTACTTGTATCCTCCGGTTCCATGCAAGTTGCAGCAAATGGCCTGACTTTATCATTCCTTGCAGCTGCATAATATTCCATTGTGTCTGCATACTATACTTTCATTACCCCTTCACCTGCTGTTGGGCACCTAAGTTGATTCTGTATCTCAATGCTGTGATGAATAGTGGTGTGTATACATCCTCTTGAATAAATAATTTTGGGTCCTGGGTGGGTAATCTAAGCAAATAGATTTTTAAGTGAGATGGGCACATTAAAAGAACAAAGCTCCACATCATAGTCATATCCCACTTCTCTTGCAAACAAAAAAAAATTTTTTTTTGGCGTCACATCCGGCAATGCACAGGGGTTACTCCTGGCTTATGCACTCAGAATTACTCCTGGCAGTGCCTGGGGGACCATATGGGATGCTGGGAACCAAATCCGGGTCGGCCACGTGCAAGGCAAATGCCCTCCCCGCTGTGCTATCACTCCAGCCCCTTCTCTTACAAAAAAATTTTTAAAACTGGCATAAAACCTGCAACCATTATGCAGTGAGATGTGGTGCTTCTCTCCAGGGGTCCCTCATTCCCTCCAGCATGAGGCTGAGGTTTCTCTCCGCCCGGGCCTTGCCTCTTTTAGCATTTATTCTAAACCTTTGAGAAGGACCCACTGCAAGAGCAGCAAGACTCACCTCATTGGCCCAGGGCCCAGGAGAGCCGGCAGCAGAAGGGCCGGATGGTGGAGTGTGCTTAGATGACCCACTGCAGTGAGCACCTGCTCCTGCCCCTTTGCAGACTGAAATGACCCCGGGCTTGTCCTTACAGTGTTCTCATCATGTAAATGTCCTCAAATGGGAAACCTGTGGTGGACGCTTCTGGTTTTATAGTTGCCTATTCCTTGAGCACAAGCTTTACAGCAGAAACATTAATCATTGCCTCCCATACCTGGTAATGATCACTCTGGGTGAGAGTTCTGTGCTGAAAATAGGTAAAGGAACAAACAGGATAACCACAGTATCCAAAAGGAGAGAGAGAGAGAGAGAGAGAGAGAGAGAGAGAGAGAGAGAGAGAGAGAGAGAGAGAGAGAGAGAGAGAGAGAGAGAGAGAGAGAGAGAGAGAGAGAGAGAGCGCCTGCCATAGAGACGGGCTGCTGGGGGGAGGGTGGCAGGAGGGGAACTGGGGACACTGGTGGTGGGAAATGTACACTGGTGGAACACTGTATGAGTAAGACCCGACCATTAACTTTGTAACTCTATATGTCATAGTGACTCAATAAAACCAAAAAAAAGAAAAGAAAAGGCATAAGAAAGAAAAGCTATAGAAATAAATATTTGGTGCCAGTTGCAAAAAAAATCATTGCCTCACTTAACACTTTTAGGGGGTGGGGGTGGGGAAGAATGCATTGGGTCATATGAAGCAGTGCTCAGGGCTTATTCCTGACTCTGCACCCAGGGATCAATTCCTGGTGGGCTTGGGGACTCTGTGGAGTTCTGGGGATCAAACCTGGGTGAGCTGTGTGCAAGGCAAAAGCCCTACTCATGATACTATCACTCTGGCCCCTACTTAATACTTTTTAAAACACATGAGGCCGACACTCAAGGACAGTAGATACAAGGGCCACGAGGGATTGCCCCAGAGCTGGAAGCCTGCTTCATGAGTGGAGGGGAGAAGGCAGATGGAATAGAGAAGGGATCACTAAGAAAATGATGGCTGGAGGAACCAGTTGGGATGGGAGATGCATGCCGAAAGTAGATAATGGACCAAACATGATGACCTCTCAATGTCTGTGTTGCAAGCCATAATGCCCAAAAGTAGAGAGAGAATATGGGGAATATTGTCTGCCATAGAGGCAGGGAGAGGGCAGGAAAGGGGGGGTATACCCGGGATATATGATGGTGGGGAATGTGCACTGGTGGAGGGATGGGTGTTTGATCATTGTGAGATTGTAACCCAAACATGAAAGCTTGTAACTATCTCACGGTGATTCAATAAAATTAAAAAAATTTTTAAAATACTTTTAAAAAGTGCAATTAGTAAAATGTTGTTGGATTAAAAAAAAATTAAGTTAGGCCTTCTAGGCACAAGATACGTGTTAGACATTGCACTGGGTGGGATACCCAGCAAATTCAGGTAGACCTTGGTCCTCAAGGGGCTAAAGGGCTGAAAGGACTTCCTACAAAGACTGTGAGCCTCTGGAACAGAAAGGAACTCAGGATTCTTCAGGCACCAGGGGCAGCTGGGCAGCCATTTAAGTCCTTCGAGCTTTCCACAGGCATATAAAAGAGTTTTAAAACCCTGAAAGAAAAAATGTATCATGTCCAAAATATGAAAACAAAAATGACCATGGAAAATACATATTTCATTGGGTGTTGCAAAATGTAACCTTACGCCAACCATATCAAATTAATTATTTTTAAAAAATGATGACATCTGAAAACAATTTGTAAGCTACATTTTCTTGTTTTCTTATTTCCCTTTCCTTGAATTCCTGGGTGTGCAGACAATGCTTGCAGACATAAGCAGTGGTCAATTAAAATAATTACCCGAGCTGACTTCCACAGCAGGGTGATACAGCAATCTCTTTCAAAATCATTCACATCGTAAAATTACGTTTGGATGTGGGAGGCTGGAACATTTTTCAAGTCTTAACGGGTTTCCAGGTGGGGCCCCATAAAGTAGCTGTGAGGCTCACCTGGATCTTAGAAATGTCTTGGGTGTTGCCACGTGGGCCCAGGAGACCAGGAACTGCCGGGTTGGGGTGCAGCAGAAGCTTCTGAGGTGGCCCAAGAGGAACCCCTAAATGGGGAGCAATTCCGTCCAAGAGTTACTGCCACTAGCTGCCACCATCTGAACAGCGGGGGCAACAGAGATTCCCGGGCTGTGGTTTTTTGGAGACCGGAAGTCTGAAATCCAGGTGTGGTCAGAGCTGATTCCCTTGCACAGAGGCTGGGCTCCGGGCCTCTCCCTCACCTTCCTGTCGAATCCACCAGGACACTGAGTCTGACTGTAGGAGGGACCCACCCTGCTCTAGTATGACATCACCCTAAGTGAACTAATGACACCTACCCCAGCCTGTTTCCATGGAATGTCTGAGAGATGTGGGTGTCGGGACTCCCACCTTTGAACCGTGAGGGACAGAGTTCAGCCCTAACAGGGGATGAGGGAACGAGGGAGCATGTCAGAGGACCATTCCCTGAGCAGGACCCGAGGAGCAGATGCGGCTGGGGGTGGACGAGGGCGTCTCCTGAGCAGCGAGTGAAGCCAGCAGGAGTCTCCCCTAGAGACCAGCCATGATGGTTCCAGCATCTCACGGAAACGCCAGTCAACACATTAGTGATGACACTGTAGCACTGTCATCCCACTGCTCATCGATTTGCTCGGGCGGACACCAATAACACCTCCACTGTGAGACTTGTTACTGTTTTTGGCATATCGAATACGCCACGCCACGGGGAGCTTGCCAGGCTCTGCCGTGTGGGCAAGATACGCTCGGTAGCTTGCCAGGCTCTCTGAGAGGGGTGGAGGAATCGAACCCGGGTCGGCCGCGTGCAAGGCAAACGCCCTACCCACTGTACTGCGATATTATCCCTTATTGCCAACCAGGAATGACCCCCAAACCAAAACTATAAGTAAAAATGAGCTATTGCCTCAATAAAAATGCACGGGAACAGACAGAAGCCGTTTGTCTTATTTTATTCAAGGATTGTTTATGCAAGCAAAATATAAGTTTATTTTTCTAGACTTTCATTCTTAGCTCTAAGGTCATTAGAGGACTTCATTTTCAATCACGTGAAATGTGAGACGTGGCAGAGTTGGAATTGTCTCTGGAATTGACTGGCCCAGGAACTTAACAACTTGAGTTATATATGTCTTCAGTGCTTTCGATGCTTATCGACTCAGCGCCTTAGTGTATGCTTTCCTCGGGCTGTCCGTGGATGGACACTGTCTAAAACAGCAGCTAGTGATGATACAGCTTTTTAACAAATATAAAAAATTTATTTAGAAGGTCACTGTCACTGTCACTGTCATACCGTTGCACATCGATTTGCTCGAGCGGGCACCAGTAACGTCTCTCATTGAGAGACTAATTGTTACTGTTTTTGGCATATCCAATATGCCAAGGGTAGCTTGCCAGGCTCTGCCATGCGGGCTTGATACTCTCGGTAGCTTGCCGGGCTCTCCGAGAGGGGCGGAGGAATCGAACCTGGGTCGGCCGCGTGAAAGGCGAATGCCCTACCACTGAGCTATGGTGGTTCTGTAATATCAGATCTTGAGGCCATAGGTCCATGGTTAAAAAGCAGAGCTCTAAAATACTATTTTCATTTTGTTATCATTTATGTGCTCATTTATTTGTCTCACAGTGGTCTCCTCAGAGTCATGGGTACCAGGCAGGCTACCAGGTGTAGGCCTGACTTGGGGCACAGAGGTACAAGATGCTGAATTCTTCGCCGTGTGTGTCTCCACCCCTGTGAATTGCCTTCCTGGCCCCTGTTTCAATTTTTTGTTGCGATTGTGCGGGGGCACTCCTGGTGGTGCTCAGGCTTGGTGGTGGCAGGATGGAACCCAGGGACAGACAGAGCATCCCCAGACCCAAGTTCTAAAATATTCACTGATGACATCTCGGCTGGAGCAATAGCACAGTGGTAGGGCGTTCGCTCTGTGCGCGGCCAACCCAGGTTTGACTTCTCCGCCCCTCTCGGAGAGCCGGCAAGCTACTGAGAGTATCTTGCCCGCCCGGCAGAGCCTGGCAAGCTACCCGTGGTGTATTTGGTATGCCAAAAACAATAACAACAAGTCTCACAATGGAGACGTTACTGGTGCCCGCTCGAGCAAATCGATGAGCAACGGGATGACAGTGCTACAGTGATACAGTGACATCTCCGCATCACATTGGAAGGCTTCTTGAAGGGAGGGCAGACTGTTAGTCAGGCACTGGGAGACAGAGATCATCTGTGTCTGCGTCTGTCTCCTCAGGTCCTCTAGAGGGACCTCCATGGCAGGGCCCTATCTCATTCTCACTTCCAGCTTCATTCCTATTTCCCACCCAGGAAGTGCTAAAGAGAGCTTCCCCCCGGGTCTTGGAGGCCTGTTGTAAGTTAGCGAACTTGTAGTGCCCAGGAGGGGGCGCTGTGAATAGTATCAAGCCCAGGTGGGGCCACTTAAAAGTAAATGTCCTCCACCCCCACCCTGCCTGACCCCGGTTGTTCATTGATTTGCTCGAGCGGGCACCAGTAATGTCTCCATTTTGAGACTTATCGTTACTGTTTTTGGCATATTGAATACGCCATGGGTAGCTTGCCAGGCTCTGCCATGCGGGCGGGATACTCTCGGTAACTTGCTGGGCTCTCCAAGAGGGACGGAGGAATCGAATCTGGGTTGGCCAAGTGCAAGGCAAATGCCCTACCCGCTGTGCTGAAGACTAGGGTACTTTATTTCATGTATTTTCAAATTCACTAGTCCTTTTCAAGGTACCATTCAGACCAAGGGAAGAATAGCCTCAGGCCCAGAATCTTCCAGAGAACAACCCAGAGCTTGTCCAGTCCAGAAGTGGGACTGGGCAATCCACCCACTCTCGAATGGGAAGAACAAAGGTGCATCAGGAATTGTGACGTGTGGACCAGAGAGATAATACAATGGGTAGGATGCTGGCCTTGCATGCAGCTAATCTGGGTTCGATTCCCAGAACTCCGCATAGTCCCCCAGGTCCCATCAGAAGTAAGCCTTGAGTGCAGAGCCAGGAGTAATCCTCAAGCACACTTTTGGGGTGTGGCCCCCCCAAAAATCAAAAAAATCCTGAAACACAACCTATAAAAGACAAGACTGAGCCAGAAGGGGGGAAATGGGGCTTCAGACTACATGCAAAAAAAAAGACATAATCTTCCATACCAGACATTGCCAACAAAGGACAGATAAACAGGTAGAAATAAAAAATATTTAAATCCGGGGCTGGAGCCAGTAGGGAAAGTGTTTGCCTTGTGCGCAGCTCCCAGACACCTGGATTTCAATCCTGGCTCCCCCCAACGACTTGCTGTAAAAATTGAATTTTTTGATCCCAGCATCCCATATGGTCCTCTGAGCATCTTCAGGAGTAGTTATTCCTGAGTGCAGCACCAGGAGCAACCCCTGAGCATCACATCACCGGGTGTGACCCAAAAAACAAACACAAATAAATAAATAAATAAATAAATAAATAAATAAATTCTATACACGAGACCTGGTTTTCGACAGGCATAAAAAGGTAGAAAACCACTGCATCAGACTGAGATGCAATCTCCTAAATGCCCCCCCTCCCAAGAACACGGAGAAAAAGTGTAACACAAAGGGAAGGAAATTAAAGGAGATAAAAAACAAAACAAAACAAAACAACCAAACAAGGAGTATATTACCAACACACGCAGCAAAGCAACAATCGCAGGGTTTTCTGCCAGGCCGAAAAGAGCAGACGAGAACAGAAGCCAGTAACCTTTTTGCTTACTGGGTTGGCAAAAATGGGCAGATCCAGGGTTGGTAGAGGGGGCAATCCGAGGGCATTCGAGGGGACGCGTAACTTAGTTTATTTCTGGAGGGCAATTGGCAGCTTCTGCCAATTTAAAAGGTAAACATGCTTGTACCCAGAAAGTCCAATCCTAGGGATTGATTCCAATAATAACAAGAGCTAACCTTAACTCACACTTGCTGCCTGCCAGACCTCATGCAAGGTGCTTCTCGGAGGAGGTGCCTGGTGGAGGCGTGTGGGCCTAGTCGTCTCCCTTTTCTGGAGAGAAGCTGAGGCTTTGGAAAATTCAATTTTTACAGCAAGTCGTTGGGGGAACCAGGATGGAAATCCAGGTGTCTGGGAGGGAGGAACAAAGGGCCTTTGCGTTAGCAGCCCTGGAAGTGAGTGTGGTGAGTCCTAGGACCTCGGAATTCTATCATTATATAAATCGATGACATATCATTTGAGAAAGAGAGAGAGAGAGCAAGAGAGAGAAAATCCAGAAGCCTGACCCCAGAGCCCCTACATATAATCCCTGTCTTTAATATTCTCACATATGAGAGTGACACTATCTCCCTCCCTTGCCCCCTCAAAAGTATTGTAATATAGAGACTAAAAGGGGGCTGGAGCGATAGTACAGCGGGTAGGGCGTTTGCCTTGCATGCGGTCGACCCAGATTCGATCCTCGGCATTCCATATATATATATATATGTATGTATGTATGTATTATATATCTATAACACAAAATATATATGGGAGAGAGATATGTATATATGCATATATACATATGTGTATATATGTGTATGTGTTATATACATATATGTATATATGTATATAACACAAAATATATATATGGGGAGAGAGATATATGTGTATATATAATACATATAATAATGTATTATATATCTATAACACAAAATATATATATGGGGAGAGAGAGAGAGAGAGAGAGAGAGAGAGTGTAAAATCCTAAAATTTGAACTGTGGTTTGAGAGCCAAGTTCCTGTCGTGAGGAAACTGTTGTTTCATGGTGCCAATGATTCATTAGACCCGTGGCCTCACACATATGAGGCATGCACTCTACCACTGATAAACAACCAGCACCACTATATGACCCAGAAACAAAAGCAAGCAAACACATGAGGTTGTATAGGTGGAAAATGGTTCACCCCAGGATGTTGACAGGGGTTCTCATTTAGGTGTGAAAGTGGGGAGACCACCTTATAGGTCTTTTCATCTAATATCAGAGATTCTAGCTCACAGTTGACTACAAATAGATGTCTTTTAAAATTTGTTTTGCTTTGGGGCTGGAGCGATAGCACAGCGGGGAGGGTGTTTGCCTTGCACTTGGCCAACCCGAGTTCGATTCCCAGCATCTCATATGGTTCTTCGAGCACCGCCAGAGGTAATTCCTGAGTGCATGAGCCAGGAGTAACCCCTGTGCATTGCTCGGTGTGACCCAAAAAGCAAAAAAACAAAAACAAAACTAAACTAAAATTTGTTTTGTTTTTTTTTTTTGGGGGGGAGGGGGTCACACCCGGCGATGCTCAGGGTTTATTCCTGGCTCTTCACTCAGGAATTTCTCCTGGTGATACTCAGGGGACCATATGGGATGCCGGGGATCGAACCTGGGATGACTGCATGCAAGGTAAACATCCTGCCCGCTGTACTATACTCTGGCCCCAATAGATGTCTTCTTTTGGCGGGGGGGTTCGAGGGAGCCACTCCTGGCAGTGGTGCCCACAGGCATGTGATGTCCGGTGTGGCTCTCGGCAAAGCTTGTGGGACCTTGAGTGCTGGGGATCAAACCCAGGCTGCCCACAGAATGGTCTCACTCCAGTCCTTAGAGCTTTCTCCCCAGTCCTCCATAGCATAATACTGAGTGGGAAAGAAAGGAACTTGTAAAGTAAGATGAGTCTATAGCTGATGATTATTAAGCAGATACATATGAGGATGGAGATAGGACTCAGAGGACTGGAGCACACGCTCTGCATGTGCAAACCCTGGGTTCAATCCCCGGCATCACCGAGTATGACCCAGAAACAAAAGCAAGCCAAACACGTGAGGTAGTATATATGGAAAATGGTACACCCCAGGTTGTTGACAGGGGTTCTGACTTAGGTGTGAGAGCAGGGAGACCACTTTAGAGGTCTTTTTGTCTAGTGTCAGAGATCCTAACTCAGTTAACTTCAATAAAAAAAAGGGGGGGGTGGGACTTAGTGTAGGAGTGATAGTACAGCAGGTAGGGTGGGCTCAAGGGCCATTCACAGAGATACTTGGCCCCACTGAGTGGGCCCAGTTCTGTGCTCAGGCCTGGAGATGAGGTTCTGGGACCTTCAGGAGGACCATAGCAGTGCTCAGGGGCCATCAGAGAAACCACTAGGGGCCACTGCAGAGACCAGGCACCCCAGCACTTTGAGCTTATCTCCGACCCCCAAATGCACCTTTTGTTTTTAAAAAGGTAAACATTGCAAGGGTTCAATTTATCAATGCCCATTTCTCGTTCAAGTTTAAGCTGTCTAGATGAATTTCCCGAATCAAGGGGGTTATTTAAGAGAAGTGACAGGACTGAGAATTAGGAGGCCCCGTTTCACATCCCACTGGGATCTTACAAAAATCACTAAAGAATTCTAAGCTGAGTTTTCTAATCATGGTGTGGGATGAGACCTCCTTACCTTTTTTCTCAGCTGTTCACTTCTTTAAAAGATTCTCCTAGGGGCCGGAGCGATAGCACAGCGGGTAGGGCGTTTGCCTTGCACGTGGCCGACCCGGGTTCGATCCCCGGCATCCCATATGGTCCCCCAAGCACCGCCAGGAGTAGTTCCTGAGTGCAAAGCCAGGAGTAACCCCTGAGCATCGCTGGGTGTGACCCAAAAAGCAAAATAAATAAATAAATAAATAAATAAATAATTTAAAAAAAAAAAAAGATTCTCCTATCATCTGCCTTTGTGTCTGCCTATTTATTGCTAACATCAATCACATGTTTGTTTATTTAAATTGTTTTAGCTTATTGGTAAAAATACTGTATGTATCAGAAAAAAAATTTTATAATACTGAAATATATACATGGCTATGTGGAGGTCTTCCCTTTAACTCACCTCAGCTCTTCTGAGCCATCATAATTCACTCTCCCACTATAAAATATTGCAGATGTGTATTTGCTCCTTATGCCTTTTGTCTGCAAGCATAAGATGCCACACATGTGTTCACCATCCTGCCTTTTGCTTTCAGGAACTACTCCTGGTGATGAGTAGAGAAAATGTAGTACAGGGGATTGAACGCAGAGGTCCCACATGCAAAGGCTGTGCTCCAGTCCTTTGAGCCAGCATCCTGGCCTCCGCATCCTTCCTTTTGTCATAGAGCACTGTAGCACTGTCGTCCCATTGTTCATTGATTTGCTCAAGTGGGCACCAGTTACGTCTCCATTGTGAGATTTGTTGTTACTGTTTTTGGCATATTGAATATGCCACAGGGAGCTTGCCAGGCTCTGCCAGGCAGGTGAGATACTCTAGGTAGCTTGCCGGGCTCTCCTAGAGGGATGCAGGAATCGAACCCGGGTTGGCAGTGTGCAAGGCAAACGCCCTACCCGCTGTGCTATCGCTCCAGTCCAGAGCACCATTTGTTATATATTTGTCATATAACTATTTATAAAAGGACTTTCCAGGTATCTGCATTTTATACTTGATAGATGTTGCCACACGGTCTACCAAAGGGGATAATAAGCATTAAACAATGATTTTAGACACTGTGATTTGTATTACTGTTTGTTTTAGCGGAATGACTGTGAGATACCAGTTAAAAGTTGTTCATAATTGGGTCATAATATTGTTTATGATAAGACTTCCTGCAGAGAATGTTCCAGCAACCCCCAGTCTCCACACGTGTGCCCACTTCCCCCCACTATTATCCCAGTGGCCCCCTTCCCATCCCCTCCCCATTCCCCACTACCCCTCTGAGGGTGGGTTTCTCAGTTTCTGTTGCCTTTGGGCATTTGTTATCATATTATGGTTTTTTAAAAATATATATATCCACATATGAGGGAGATCATTTTGTATCTTGCCCCTCTCCTTCTGCCTAACTTCTCTCAGCATGATGCTCTCCAGATCCATCCACGTAGCAGAAAATCACATAAACTTTGTCTTGTAGCTGAGTTGTATTTAATCGTGTATATATACCGCAGGTTTTCTATCCAGTCATCTCTTCTCGAACACTTAGGTTGTTGTCAGATCTAGGCTATTGTGAATAGGGCTGCAATGGATTTAGGAGCACAAATGTCTTTATTGAATAGAATTTTGGGGTCCTTAGGGTTAGATGTTAAGAAGTGGAGTTGCAGGGTTATATGGAACGGTTATATGGAAGGTTAATTTCTTTGTTGTTGGTTTGTTTTGTTTTGGAGCCACACCCAGCAATGCTCAGGGGTTACTCCTGGCTTGCACTCAGGAATCATTCCTGGTGGTGTTTGGGGGACCATATGGGATGCTGGAAACTGAACCTGGGTCAGTAGCATGCTAGGCAAGTGCCTTACCAGTGGTAAGAAAACAAGAAACTCCAGCCCCAGTTTCTTGCTTTTTTGAAAAATGTCCATATTGTTTTCCAAAAAGGTTGAACCAATTAACATTACCACCAGTAATCAATGAGGATTTCTTTACTCCCACATTCATTTAACCCCTGTTGTTTTTTTGTGGTGTGTGTATGTGTGTGTGTGTGTGTGTGTGTCTGTGTGATGTATGCCAATCTCACCTGATAGGAGATGATATTTCATTGTTTTTTTTTTTTTTCTTTTTGGGTCACACCCAGCGATGCACAGGGGTTACTCCTGGCTCTTCACTCAGGAATTACCCCTGGTGGTGCTCAGGGGACCATATGGGATGCTGGGATTAGAACCCGGGTCAGCCGCGTGCAAGGCAAACTCCCTACCCGCTGTGCTATCGCTCCAGCCCCTCATTGTTGTTTTTATTTGCATTTCCCTGATGATTAATGGTGCAGAACATTTATTCATATACCTATATGTCTTCTTGGAGGAAATTTTTGTTCATCTCTTCCCCCCATCATCAAAATATCTTGTGTCACCAAACTCACTATTGTGTGCTGCATACACACTGCAAAGCACAGCTCATTGTAGTGTGATTTTCTTTTTTGTGTGTATTAGTTTGGGAATATCGATGTGCTTAAATGGTATTGATGTTTATACTTTTGTGAATCATCTTTCTTTTGCATGACTACAATTTTTCTTAGAATTCAGGAAACAGAACATCTGAGGCCAGAGTGATAGTACATCCAGTAGGGCGTTTGCCTTGCATGTGGCCAACCTGGGTTCAATCCCCAGTATCCCATATGGTCCCCTCGAGCACCACCAGGAGTAATTATTGAGTGCAGAGCTAGCAGTAGCCCCTGAATACTGTCAGGTGTGACCCAAAAAGCAAAAAGAGAAGAAGAGGAGAGGAGAGGAGAGGAGAGGAGAGGAGAGGAGAGGAGAGGAGAGGAGAGGAGAGGAGAGGAGAGGAGAGGAGAGGAGAGGAGAGGAGAGGAGAGGAGAGGAGAGGAGAGGAGAGGAGAGGAGAGGAGAGGAGAGGAGAGGAGAGGAGAGGAGAGGAGAGGAGAGGAGAGGAGAGGAGAGGAGAGGAGAGGAGAGGAGAGGAGAGGAGAGGAGAGGAGAGGAGAGGAGAGGAGAGGAGAGGAGAGGAGAGGAGAGGAGAGGAGAGGAGAGGAGAGGAGAGGAGAGGAGAGGAGAGGAGAGGAGAGGAGAGGAGAGGAGAGGAGAGGAGAGGAGAGGAGAGGAGAGGAGAGGAGAGGAGAGGAGAGGAGAGGGGAGGGGAGGGGAGGGGAGGGGAGGGGAGGGGAGGGGAGGGGAGGGGAGGGGAGGGGAGGGGAGGGGAGGGGAGGAGAGGGGAGGGGAGGGGAGGGGAGGGGAGGGGAGGGGAGGAGAGGAGAGGGGAGGAGAGGAGAGTTTCCCCCAGAATCCAGGTAAGATGAAGAGTTATCGAATAGTGCTTTGGAATCGGTAGTTGGGAAGCAGGCCACAGAGATCTTGGGTAGAGAAGGTTCTAGACAGGGTCGGTACCCAGAATTTGAAATCTCCAGGAAGCAAATAAGAGAAAATGCAGGGAGGGCCGGGAGGGATCGGGGCTGGGCTCGGAAGCTGAGTGTAAAATACAAGTCCTGGGAAAAGCCAGCTTACAGAAATCTGGCCTGGCTCCTTTCAAGCCTTTTATTTGGCAAATGACTATTATTTCCTTCTTTCAAGTGCACCTCAGGTCTCCCTGACCCAAGCTGAATTTTCCCCCTGCCAAGCTCTGTTCTAGAAGGAAGTAAAGCTGGAATGGACATAAAAGCAGAGCGTGAGCAAAGGGCCGGGCTGGGGAGCACGCCAGCCCCGCCCACACGCCCCGGGAGGCATCTCGGGCTGGAAGAGGGAAGTGACAGGATGAACCACAGGGCAATGGCACAAGACTGACTGGCAGAGCAGCTCCTTCAATGTCCCACCCCAGGGGCAGGGTAGGAGCGCAGGGGCCCCAGACCACCTGGCCAGGAATAGCCCCTGATCACTGCCCACCCCCAATAACAGTAGCACTGTAGCACTGTCCTCCCATTGCTCATCAATTTGCTTAAGTGGACACCAGTAACGTCTCCATTGTGAGACTTGTTGTTACTGTTTTTGGCATATCGACTATACCACGGGGAGCTTGCCAGGCTCTGCCGTGCAAGTGGGATACTCTTGGTAACTTGCTGGTTTCTTCGAGAGGGACAGAGGAATCAAACCCCAGTCGGCTGCGTGCAAGGCAAATGCCCTACCCGCTGTGCTACCGCTCCAGTCCTTATCCAATAACAGTAATGAAATAAAAATATTTTTGACAGTCCGAGTGCATCTACCATCTTGCTGTACCTAACCTTACAGAATCTCCATATAACTTTCAAATAAGTATATAATTTCTTCCTAGGTCTTGCATCTTGTTCTTTTTTGAGATATAAATATATATCTCAAATATAATTCTCAGGAATTACCCCTGGCGGTGCTCAGGGGACCATATGGGATGCTGGGAATCAAACCCGGGTGGGCTGCATGCAAGGCAAATGCCCTACCCACCATGCTATCACTCCAGCCCCGAGGTATATTTTTAGTGACAAATTATACCTAATACAGAATTTACCATTCTAAGCAATTTTTTAAAAAAATATCTATTGATTAGTTTAATTAAAAAACCATGATTCACAAAGTTACTCATCGGTGAGTTTTAGACAGAATGTTCTAGCACTAATCCTACCAGCAGTGTCAACTTCTCTACCCCAGGGTTCCCCGGTCTTCTCCCACCTCCTACCAGCACTCCCCCTGCCTGCTACCTTGATGACACATTTTAAAGACTAATTGTTCAAGTTTGGATCTTCGTTTTCAATGCTGTCCGTTCGAAGCATTTTTAATCGGTCAACGATGTTAAGTCTATTCACATTATTTTAAGAATCACATCAAGTACATGCTCTTACACTGGAAATGAGTGGGGCAGATAATCAAGGTGATCTGATTGATCATTTAAATCTTGCTTATAGGGGAATGTATCCAATAAGATAGCAGAAACAACTAAGGGTAGGGGATAGGTAAATACATAGAAATATTTATATATAAAGCAGGCCACTACATAGATGGGCATTCAGGCTTGGCAGACTGCAGGGAGGGACAACACATTCAGAGACAGAGATAGGACAGTGAGACAGCAGAAGGAGAAAGTGGCCAGTCCCCAACAGCTGGTCCTTTCCTGGTTCCATTTCTGGTCACCAGGAATGATCCCTGAGCACAGAGCTTGGAATAAACCCTGAGCATCACCAGGTGACGTTCAACCATACAATAGAGAGAGAAAGAGTCAGAGAGAGACAGAGACAGAGTTAGAGATAGACATAGAGAAAGAGAGAGACAGAGAGAGAAAGAGAGAGAGAGAGAAAATGAACTCCAAAAAGTTTAATTTCAAAAGATACATGAGTACCTTTTTTTTTTTTTTTTTGCATCTTCATTTACAATAGTCAAGATCTGGGAAAAACACAAGAGCCCAGCAACAAAGAAGCGGATAAAGAAATTGTGGTATTTATTCATCTTGGAATACTACTCGGCCGAAGGAAAAGATGAAATCTTACCATTTGCTATCGCTTGGATGCAATCAAAAAGGAGAATGTTAACTGAAATGAGTCAGAAGGAAGACAAACATTGGTTGCAGAGGGGATGGACAGTGTCCAATAAAAACAAACCCTTGAACTCTGACAACAGAACTGAAATGATCAAGTAGGGGGAGTTAAGTTGGAGAGGGATGGGGTGGACGAGAAGGAACAAAAGAACAGTGGGGCAGGGTCTGGGGTACTGTGGTGGGTGGTGGAACAAAAACTTTGTACACCAAAAGCATAAACGTTTACACATTGTAAACATGTTCTCTTGGGGAAAAACCAAAACCAGACCACACTTTGTCGTGGTTTCACTCTACCTTCTAAACACTGTGAATTGGACTGGAGAGACAGCACAGGAAGTAAACTTGCCTTGCACGTGACTCCCTTGGTTGTGACTCCAGTTCAAATTTCTGGCATCACATATAGTCCCCTGGGAACCACTGGGAGAAACCCCCAAGCACCACTGGGTGAGGCTTGCCTTTAAAAAAAAAAAAACTTAACTTAGAACAAAATGAGGGGCCCGGAGGAAAGGCACAGAGGATTAGAGCACATGTCCCAGCATTCGCGAGCTCCAGGTATGAACCTGGCAACTCTGTTCTCTGTGAGCTCCATAAGCAATTTCCAATCATACCCACAGGCAGGTTTGTAAATCTAAAAGCCCCATCAAAAATTGGGAGGGGGGGGCCGGAGCGATAGCACAGCGGGTAGGGCGTTTGCCTTGCACGCGGCCGACCCGGATTCGATCCCCGGCATCCCATATGGTCCCCCAAGCACTGCCAGGAGTAATTCCTGAGTGCAAAGCCAGGAGTTACCCCTGGGCATCGCTGGGTGTGACCCAAAAAGCAAAAAAAAAAAAAAAAATTGGGAGGGGGGAACAAATAGACACTTTTCTGAGGAAGACTAATGGGCACAGGAAAAAGTGCTCACCCTCACATCTATTAGGAAATCTAAATCAAGATAACAATGAAATATCATCTTACGCCAGTGAGGATGGCACGTATCAAAAATACTGGGACCAATCTCTGTGGGCGGAGATGTGATGAGAAAGGAACCCTCATCCACTGTTGTCTGACCCATCTCCTCAGGAAAACAGGATGGAGGGTTCTCAGTAAACTCAGGCTTGAGCTCCCACATGACTCAGCGATTCCACCTTTGGGTATCTTTCCCCAGGACAGAAAAACATTCTTTCAAACAAACGTATGCACACCACCATTATTCACGGAAGCACTCGGTACAATAGCTAAGATTTGGAATCAGCCTAGCTGTCCAACAGCCGATAAGTGGATCATGAAGAGGTGGTATGTGCACATAATGGAATACCACATACTTGTAAGGAACGATGAAGTCATGCAATGTATAAACACACAGATAAACACTTCTGTGTGGCATTTGGAATAACTGGATGAGGGAATGCAATTTTATTATTATTATTTTTTAAAATTTTTTATTTTATTTTATTTTATTTTATTTTTAGTGAGTCACAGTGAGGGTACAGTTACAGATTCACATTTTCGTGCTTGTTTTTCCCTCATGCAATGTTCGAGAGCCCATCCCTCCACCAGTGCCCATTCTCCAAAGCGGGGATGCCAGATCTATCTTGGCCCCAGGGTGTAGGGTGGAGAAGAAAAGGAAGAGTGAAGGAGAGGGGGAGAAGAGATAGGTGAGGGCTGGAGCGATAGCACAGCGGGTAGGGCGTTTGCCTTGCACGCGGCCGACCCGGGTTCGATCCCCAGCATCCCATATGGTCCCCTGAGCACCGCCAGGAGTGACTCCTGAGTGCAAAGCCAGGAGTAACCCCTGTGCATCGCCGGGTGAGACCCAAAAAGAAAAAAAAAAAAAAGAGACAGGTGAGAGGCAACGGGGGCCAGGTGAGGGGATTATGGTGCTAAGGAATGAGAGAGCCAAATATCCAAACCACAGAGTTAACAACGCGGAAACCAAGAGACCCAAACGTCAACAACAGAACTTAGGAAGGTGCCCGTCAAGAGGACAGGCTGGGAGGGGTGGGGGGAGGGGAGGGAATCTGGGCTCATTGGTGGAGGCAAGTGGACGCTGGTGGTGGGGTCAGTGCTGCAATATAGTATATCTAAAACACAACCATGAATAGTTTTGCAAATCATGGTGCTTTAATAAAATTGGAAAAATTCACAAATGAAGGGGGTGCGACCCCCAGGGAGCACCAGGAGAAAGGTGTGGGAGCAGTGGCCTGGTGAGCAGAAGTGTGAGCACAGCACCCCAGGGAGTCCAGCCCTGGGTGAGCAGTGAGACCGAGTGTGCGAGCACCGCAACTGCTGGGTGAGCCCTGGTGAGCTGACCCCCACCTGGCCTGGTCATCACAACTGTCACTGTCACTATCACTGTCATCCCATTGCTCATCTATTTGCTTGAGTGGGCACCAGTAACGTCTCCATTGGGAGACTTGTTGTTACTGTTTTTGGCATATCCAACATGCCACAAGGAGCTTGCCAGGCTCTGCTGTGTGGGCGGGATACTCTCGGTAGCTTGCCAGGCTCTCCAGGAGGGGCGGAGGAATTGAACCCAGGTCGGCTGCGTGAAAGGCGAATGCCCTACCTGCTGCACTATCGCTCCAGCCCGTCATCACAACAATACCCACAATAACAAGGATGGGAAAGTAGTGGAGAAGGAATGAAGGACAACTACGGGGAAGATTGGGCCACACCCCGCCTGGCTCAAGGCTTACTCCTGGCTCTGCTCATAGGGACCACTCCTGGCAGTGCTCAGGGGGCCATATGTAGTACCAGGAATTGAACTCAGGTCAGCCACATGTAAGGTAGTTGCCTTACCTGCTGTACTATCTCTCTGGACCTTAAATAAATAAACATTCAAAAATTGAACATGAGTTTGAAATCATCTTTGGTTACCTTTTTTCTTTATAAGTTCATAAAAGCTGCCTCATATGTGCCTAAGAAAATCAAGTACCTTGGAATCAGTTTAACTAAAGAGGTGAAGGAGCTATACAAAGAAAAATTACAAAACACTACTTCAAGAAATAAAAGAGGACACTAGGAAATGGAGAC